>NC_056740.1:529105870-529320870 GCF_019279795.1 Protopterus annectens | reverse complement strand
CCCCCACCACCACCTACTTTTATAGTTTCACTTGAGATCGACTACAGTGGGGAAAAGGAATATTTCCTTATCCCCACTGTAGTCCAATCTCGCCCACTACCACTTCCCCCACCCCTGTACTTTAAGAAAGTTTCAAAAGCACTTTTTCGATAAAAAGTGCTTTTGCGAAACTGTGACAGCCCGTTTTATATGTATATTATATATATATATATATATATATATATATATATATATATATATATATATATATATATATATATATATAGCACAGTCCACACTGTCACAAATGATACACATGCAATTAATATTGTGAAACACCTACAGTATATGTAAGTAGTGGGCACATCAGCAGAACACGTAGCACATATGCATCTGGTGTAACAACTTAATTGGTATTCCACACCATTAGACAGTCATGTATATTCCACAAAAAGAATACCTAGGGATGGCCAGTAAGATGTGTGACAGCTCACTGTCTCAAAGGTGGTACAGTTCACTGGGTACATGAAGAAGGGTGCACTGTACCCAGTTATTGGTGTGATGAAGTCTGGGAACTATGAAGGTATTATAGCCTCTGACATGGATGTCCTTCACATACCCTGTACTTGTGTTACATTCAAGGGAAAAGTCAGCACCGTCACATGCTGGTGGACATTCCACTTATCATGCACCCCAGGACATGGGTCACATACCTATTGGTCTAATTCAGGGTGTATTGTCTACATTATACTTCAGTGTTTTGTTTGTGTACCTGACTTAACAAATCCCTATGTTTTCCTGTCATTGCAGGTGTTGTCATGGCTGTGGCAGCAATATTTGATATGCTGATCATCATCATCTTCTTTGGCTGTTCCTGCTAGGGGTCGCCACAGCGGATCACCCGCTTCCATTTCTTCCTGTCCTCTGCATCTTGCTCTGTCACACCAACCACCTGCAATTCTTTGCTGTACTCCAAAATAAAAATATCTTCCATTTTCTGCGTACACTCTCCTTGTACTAGGTCTTCTAGCTTCCATAATCACATTTAAAACTTGTTGAGGAAGTTGAGACCTGCTGTGTTTCAACACAGAATATGCCAGGCTGTTAGATGAAGAGAGTGAAGCTTGACATTGAGCAGATGACCGTCCTTCTGAGATAACAGATGAGGAATCAGAGGTAAAGGCCATGGAGGCTTCCTTACCAGACTCCGTAGTGGGTACCAGTGTTGTCGAGGCCAATCTGGAGCTATCAAAATCATCCTTGGCCTGTCTTGTCTGACTTTTAATAGTACCTTTGGAAGAAGAGGCAGAGGTGGAAAGGCATACACATGAAGGTTTTTCCAACTGAAAGACAGAGCATCCACTTTCCAAGCTGTGTGATGAAACCCTTTGTGCAATACTTTGGCAGCTGGTGGTTTAGTGGAGAAGCGAACAGATCTATGTCTGGAGTTCCCCATGACACTGTCAATTTCTGAAATACATGAAGATCCAGTTTCCACTCGTGGGGATCCATGATTTGTCTGCTTAACACATCTGCTAAGGAGTTCTGTGCTCCTGGCAGAAACCTTGCCTGAAGAGTTAGTTGCAAGCTTAGCGCAGTCTCCCATAAAATCATTGCTTGCCTGCATAGAGGATAAGAATGTGTTCCCCTTGCTTGTTGATGTACCACATGACAGTTGTGTTGTCTGTTAGAATCAACACCTGCCCTGGAAGAAGTAACTCCTTGAAAGCCATTAATGCAAACTGGACTGCTAACATCTCCTTCATGTTGATATGTAGATGCTGTAGTGTGGCAGGCCACTTGTCTTGTATCCACTTTCCATTTAGATGAGCTCCCCAAGCAATGTCCGAGGCATCTGTCGTTAAAATCTGACTTGCCTCTGGCCGGGTCACAGAGAGTCCCTTGTTTAGGTGACATTCCTGAGCCCACCACAAGAATTCTTTTTTGAAGGCAAGGTATTATTTGAATGACAGTGTCCAAATCCTGGCAGTGCTGTGTCCATACATTTTTGAGATACCATTGTAGCTTCCTCATATGCAGTTTGGCATTGGGAAGCACCAGAATACAAGATGCCATGAACCCTAATGCTGGAAGGACTGTCCTTGCAGTCAGCACGGACTGATGAGATAGTTGATGGAAGTAAAGTGACAGACTCTTTTGTTTGTCCGGGGTTAAAAGGCCATCTGGGCTGCTGTATTCAGTCTCACACCCAGAAAGCACATGTCTTGAGAGGGTACTAGACTGGACTTTATTTCGTTCACAGAATACCCTAGGCATCTTAGCACTGCTATAACATATTCCAGATGCTGTAGAAGGTCTTCCTTTTCTTGAGCCAGAATCAGGCAGTCGTCCAAGTAAGGATAGATTTGAATTCCTTGAAGCCTGAAGTAAGCTATCACTGGAGCCAGAACCTTTGTGAATACTCTGGGCAGTAGATAAGCCAAAGGGCAATGCAGAGAACTGATAATGAGAATTTCCAGTTCGAAACGCAGATACTTCCTGCAACTTAGCCTTAAAGGCACATGAAGGTAAGCTTCCTTGAGATCTAAAGTTACCATCCAGTGATCTTTGCCCAGTAGAGGTAAAAGTTGTTGTAACGTCAACATCTTGAACTTGGGAATGTCCAGATAAGTGTTGAGGAGAGATAAATCCAAAATTGGTCTCCACGTGTTCCCCTTCTTTGGTACTAGGAACAGGCGAGAATAAAATCCTAGGCCCCTTTCTGATACAGGGACTGGCTGAATGGCCCCCATCTGGAGTAACTGAGAAACTTGCTTGTGAGCCTCTTTTCTTTGTGGAGGAGGAACGTCTGGCATGCCTTTGAAAGGGGGCATTGTGTGGAAATAAAACCTGTAACCGTGGTGAATGATATCCAACACCCATCTGTCTTGAGTAATTAAATCCCAATTTTCTTTGAAAAGAGACAGTCTTCCTCCCAAAGGAGCTGCCAGGCGAGAATCCACTGGCAGCTGAAAAGGCAGGTCATTGGGTCTGTTTACGAAAGGACTGACCCCTGCCCTCACCAGAAGTCTGAGCAGGTGAACTCCCTGATCTAGGCCTAAAAGAACCTTGAGCCCTGCCCCTACCACGTCTAGACCTACCCCTAGACTGGGAATCATAAGCAGGATATGTCCACCCCTTAGCAGGCCAATTTCTACTAAACCCGGTGGCTGCACCTGCAAAAATCTTTAACAGTTTGCATAGACTTAGCTTTGTCCTCCATTTTCTTTAAAACTGCTTCCACAGGCGATCCAAACAACACATCAGACTGTAAAGGAGCATCCAAAATCCTTGTCTTAACATGTTCAGCTAAATTCTGATCCTTCAACCAGGCATGCCTGCGAAGAACAGAACTAGTAGCAGCCACCCTCGAGGAGGCCTGTACAGCATCAAAACCACATTGCAAAGAATGCTTACCCACTTGTTCAGACACATGAACCAAATCCAGCAACTCTTTACACTCAATACCTTCCGCCAAAGCATCCACCTTAGATTTTAATTGTGAAAGGAGATAATTTTGATATTTTAGCATGTGAAACTGACAATTCAACGCTCTCATGGCTAGAGTGGAAGAAGTATACACTTTCTTTCCCCACCTATCCAAAGCCCTTGCCTCTTTATCAGTGGGAACAGGATTTTTAACCACAGAAGCTTTAACACCTTTAGGCCCCTGAGAAACAGTTTCTGGGTCCGCCCTAGGACTCTTAAACAAATACTTATGAGCTTCGGGCACCCTATAATACCTATCAGGTTTAACAGGAGCAGGAGGCAAAGAGTCAGGGTTCAGGGAAGCCTCTGCAAAAACATCTTCCACCACATTCAACACAGGAGGAATAGCTAAGGGCCTATGCTGGGGCAAAAACAAGAATTCCCTAAGCCTTTTCCTGGAATCAGAGTAATCCTGGCCTTCCCATTTGAAATGCTCCCTCATGGAATGCAGAGTCTCTGAAAATGAGAAATCCTCAGGAGGAGAAGCTGTAGGAGTGGAATCATCCACATCAGAATCAGAATAAGTAGGATACTCCTGCAAGTCTTCCGCAGAAGACTCTGAAGCCTCTGAACACTGTTCAAAACTATCAAACTCGGTTCCACCTAGGCCTCTTATCAGTATGAGCCATAGAACCTCTAATCATAGTAATCAAATCTTCAGCCATTTTAAGCATATGTTTCTTAGGTACAGAACCCGAAATGCTAGGAGAAGCCCCCACTGAAGCTGAACTAGGCCTACCTCTCAAAGAAGTTTTGGCAACAGAAGGAGAGGCTCTAACTGCCTTGGGAAGAGAGGGAAGAACAGTTACCTGAGAAGCCCCCTCAGCCTGGCCTACCTCCTGAGAAGGCACATCCTGTAATAGTAAAGTTTCTGCCTGAGACTCAATGGAAACTCCTGGCAAAACCTCTGGCTCCACTGAGCCTTCTAAAGAACCGACGTCCGGGACTGCCGGTTCATCAACCCTAGGCTTCACTGATTTGTCCTTGCGCTTCTTGGACGAAGCGGGCGTCGGAGCATCCGACGGCATTTTATAATTGCAACGCTTCCCAAACACTAACCTGGCACAGTCTAACCTCCTCTTAATAGTGCGTTTGTTAAACCTAGCACAAGAGCGGCAACCAACAACGTCGTGCTCAGGCCCTAAACAAGGTATACACAAGGTATGGTAATCCCTATGAGGTATCTGTTTCCCACAAGAAATACAGTTATTCACTTTTCTGACATCCGGTAAAATACTGAGGCAAGAAAAACCAAAATGTTCTAGCGGGTACTTAGCCAACTCTGTTTCGGTCTGAAACCTCGGTTTCGGAAATATTTCAGAACGCCAACCTGCACTCGCAAAACTGCTTCTGCATCGGACCATGCGGCAAAAAAGACTGAGGATATGACGTCGGTCATGCGCATTAGTACCCTGACGTACTGACGTCAGTCTAAGGCGCCATGACCGACGTCAGCCTTATACTCTGGTATTCGGGCCGACTGGACGCGGGCTATACCCAATAGTAAGGACTGCAGCAATGGAAAACGAAGAACATCTGCTGTTGTTAGACTAATCAGTGTGTTAACTATGCTCTTTGTGAACCATGTGTACTTAAGAAGAAAAAACTCCAGGCTTTAAGTCCTTCTTGATGTGGTATATTAGTGTATAGAGGAACAATATCCATCGTAACTAGGGTGCATTTGGAGAAATCAATCCTAGATTTGTAAAGCTCATCCAGGAAATCCCAAGAGTCTTTACTATAAAACCGAGCAGAGTATACTAGCGGGGTCAAAACTCATCAATATATTCAGAACTATTTTCAGTTTTAGTGTGTTTATTAGAGATAAGTCTCAACAGTGGGTCAGTGTGTTTTATGTGAATTTTTGGAATACCAAAGTTTCCCTAGATTAGGATTCATAACTAACATGTACTGGTATTCCTCCACAGGAATGAGTTGGCTAGTTTCTTTTCTAAGTTTTTCAATAAATGGTCAATGCTGGCCAATGGGAATAAATATAAACTAAGGTGACTTCTTTGTAAAACTGATTGTCCACTAGCATTACCAATTGTAATTAATTAGTAATTGTCATTACCCACAACAGCTTGTTATATATATGGGAGCCGTTTATAATCTCGAAATATTGAAATGTCGAATTTCAGTATCTTGTGACTATAAACCCGAATGTTTAAAATAGCGAAAGTTCATAATCGCGAATTCGAATATCTCAAATTCACAGTTATGGCCTTCCGCTATGTGATGTCCGGGATTGTGTGTTTATGGTGCGCGGTGCCGTGTGTGGATCTAGACATTTTGTCAGGTGAGTGTTTTGTAAGGGATTTGAGTGGGGGTTAGAGTGTGTTTGAGTGTACTGATATGTTTGAAGTGTGTGTTTGAGGGACTGGAGAATATGCGTGTGTGAGTTTGCTTTTGTTTCCTGTTTATGCGATCTTGGAATTAGTATATATAAGTAGGGGGGTGTGGGGGTGCAGCTTATGTGTGTATGAGTTGTGTATGTGTGTAGTTTTTGTTTGTTTATGTTATGTTGTGGGTGTTGTGGTGTATGTATGGTGTAGTGTATGCAGCTTGTTTAGTGTTTTGAATTTTGCGGTTTTGGGCTTGGGTCTTGTAGTTTCGGTGTTTTGTGGCCTCGGTTTCACAGTTTTGAAATACTGAAATTCGATGTTTCAGTATTTCGAGATCATGAAGTGAATCCATATATATATATATATATATATATATATATATATATACACACACACACATACAACGTACGTACATACCTAGACACACACACACACACACACACACACACACATGTTCCGGACGTTTGCTCGAAAGAGCAAACGACCGAAACAGACAGGCATACTCACTGTTGTCGAGGCTGTACTACGGTGTGGGTAAGGGAAATTTCCCATTTTCTCACTGTAGTGCGGTCTCGGTGGGAGAATACTAAAGTGGGGGGTGGGGGTGAAGCCCCCCTGCTAAAATGTTAATGTAGTGTTTTCTCTTTTTTGTAACATGCTTTGACAAAAACACTTTTTCGGACGTTTGCTCATTTGAGCAAACATCCTAGATCCATACATATATATATATATATATATATATATATATATATATATATATATGGATCTAGGGCAGTTGATCGAAAGACCAACTGTCTGAATCCAACCGTACCGAACACAGTTTACAGAAACTGTTTTCACCAAAAAAGCAGTTTCGGTAAATGGAAGGCAAAACACACACACACAAAAGCAAAAAAAAACACAATATGTTTACGCAGGGGGGCTTCACCCCCCCCCCCCACCACCACCTACTTTTATATTCTCACTCTGAGATCGCACTACAGTGGGGAAAAAGGAATATTTCCTTATCCCCACTGTAGTCCAATCTCGCCCACTACCACTTCCCCCAATTCCCTGTACTTTTAAAGCACTTTTAATAAAAGTGCTTTTTTATGTTTTTAATGTTCAACTCCTTTTATATATGTATATTATATATATATATATATATATATATATATATATATATATATATATATATATATATATATATATATAGCACAGTCCACACTGTCACAAATGATACACATGCAATTAATATTGTGAAACACCTACAGTATATGTAAGTAGTGGGCACATCAGCAGAACATGTAGCACATATGCATCTGGTGTAACAACTTAATTGGTATTCCACACCATTAGACAGTCATGTATATTCCACAAAAAGAATACCTAGGGATGGCCAGTAAGATGTGTGACAGCTCACTGTCTCAAAGGTGGTACAGTTCACTGGGTACATGAAGAAGGGTGCACTGTACCCAGTTATTGGTGTGATGAAGTCTGGGAACTATGAAGGTATTATAGCCTCTGACATGGATGTCCTTCACATACCCTGTACTTGTGTTACATTCAAGGGAAAAGTCAGCACCGTCACATGCTGGTGGACATTCCACTTATCATGCACCCCAGGACATGGGTCACATACCTATTGGTCTAATTCAGGGTGTATTGTCTACATTATACTTCAGTGTTTTTGTTTGTGTACCTGACTTAACAAATCCCCCTATGTTTTCCTGTCATTGCAGGTGTTGTCATGGCTGTGGCAGCAATATTTGATATGCGTTGATCATCATCATCTTCTTTTGGCTGTTCCCGTTAGGGGTCGCCACAGCGGATCACCCGTTTCCATTTCTTCCTGTCCTCTGCATCTTGCTCTGTCACACCAACCACCTGCATGTCCTCTCTCACTACATCCATAAGCCTTATCTTAGGCCTTCCTCTTTTCCTGTTACCTGGTAGCTTCATCCTTAGCATCTTTTTCCCAATATACTCCGCATCCCTTCTCAGCACATGTCCAAACCAACGTAATCTTGCCTCTCTGGCTTTGTTTCCAAACCTTCCAACCTGGGCTGACCCTCTAATATACTTATTCCTAATCCTGTCCACCCTCGTGACACCCAGTGCAAATCTTAACATCTTTAACTCTGCCACATCCAGCTCAAACTCCTGCCTTTTTGTCAATGCCTCTGTCTCCAACCCATATAACATAGCTGGTCTCACTACCCTCTTGTAGGCCTTCCCTTTCACTCTTACAAGCACTCGTCTGTCACAAATCACTCCTGACACTCTTCTCCACCCACTCCATCCTGCCTGTACTCTCTTCTTCACCTCTCTTCCACACTCACCGTTACTCTGAACTATTGACCCCAAGTATTTAAACTCATCCACCTTCGCCACCTCTACTCCTTGCATCCTCACCATTCCTCTATCCTCCCTCTCATTCACACACATATATTCTGTCTTAGTCCTGCTGACCTTCATTCCTCTTCTCTCTAGAGCATATCTCCATCTCTCCAGGGTCGTCTCCACCTGTTCCCTACTCTCACTACAGATCACAATGTCATCTGCAAACATCATAGTCCATGGGGACTCCTGTCTGATCTCGTCTGTCAACCTGTATATCACCATTGCAAATAAGAAAGGGCTCAGAGCTGATCCTTGATGTAACCCCACCTCCACCTTAAACGCATCCGTCACTCCCACCGCAGACCTCACCACTGTCACACTACCCTCGTACATATCCTGTACCACTCTTACATACTTCTCTGACACTCCTGACTTCCTCATACAATACCACAACTCCTCTCTAGGCACCCTGTCATATGCTTTCTCCAAGTCTACAAAAACACAATGCAACTCCTTCTGACATTCTCTGTACTTCTCCATCAACACTCTCAGAGCAAACATCGCATTTGTAGTGCTCTTTCCCGGCATGAAACCATACTGCTGTTCACTGATAATCACATCCCTTCTTAACCTAGCTTCACCTACTCTTTTCCATAACGTCATGCTGTGACTTATCAGTTTAATCCCTCTGTAGTTACTACAGCTCTGCACATCACCCTTATTCTTAAAAATTGGTACCAAAACACTTTTTCTCCATTCCTCAGGCATCCTCTCACTTTCCAAGATTTCGTTAAACAATCTGGTTAAAAACTCCACTGCCATTTATAAACACCTCCATGCTTCCACAGGTATGTCATATGGGCCAACAGCCTTTCCATTCTTCATTCTCCTCATAGCTATCCTTACTTCCTCATTGCTAATCCATTGTACTTCATGATTCACTATCCCTATATCATCCAACCTTCCCTCCCTCTCATTCTCTTCATTCATCAACCCCTCAAAGTACACTTTCCATCTCCTCAACACACTCTCCTCGCTTGTGACTATGTTTCCCTCATTATCCTTTATCACCTTTACCTGCTGCACATTCTTTTGATATGCGTTGATACTGTCTGTATTATACTAATATCACATATGGAGTCAAATGACTGCTCACAATCTGTAGGCCTTCAGGCAGTTGTTTGGACCCAGGATGTGTATGTCATCTGTGATGTCCATTGCTTAAATAATGGACAGGAAAGGGCCTAGTAGACAGCCCTAATGTACAGACCGGATCACTGGACCTGAGATATAGGTCACTTCACACATTTCAACATAGTGAGATGTCACATATGTGATACACTGATCTACCCAGCTGGAGATATAGCTATTTATGGCCACATATAACAGTGTTGATTGAATATCTCAGTGTGGATTTGTATCAAATGCCTTGACCTGGTCAAGTTTCACAGGATGATACTGTTATCATCATGCATGCCCTCTATGACCTCTCTGGGGGCATCTATCAGATGTAACAGACATGATTTACCATTAACGACACACGGGTCTGTGGCACACAGGTGGAATATTACTACTGTCCATTTAGAAGAGGTCCATGATGACATGCTGGTCTACCTCACAGTTGATAAGATTCAGGATGTCACATGCATGAAGTGCTGCCCCCCAACTCAGATGGGTGCATGTTGGTGTACACCCTTCTATGGGAACACAGCCTGTGTGGATGGTGTATTAAAATGCAGATTCAGCCATATCAAGAAGGTGTATGTCCTGAGTCAAGCCACAGATGATCTGTGATGTTGTCACAGCCCAGTGATTTTGTGTGATAGGCCTGGATGAAGGTACTCCCTATAGTGATCTGTCCTAGGGTTATGACACAATCCCCGACACAGGTATCTTTTAGAAACTCTCCCAGCTGGGGATTAATCCCTATGTTACTAGATGGGTAACCAATTGGCATACCGACAAAACACATACTGTGAAAGCTGGAGACTCAACCTGTACCAGTGGAGCTGTCACCACTGGCAAGCCCCAGGGATCTGTGCTCAGCCGTTCACTGTTTGGACTCTATTTATCAACAGTTCAGACTAAAGTATGGCCTTTGACTTACCAGGTTTGCTGATTCATGCATATCGGGTGCAATCATCGAGTCCACCAATGATGACAACATAGTATAGAAGGAGGTAACACAGACAAATGACTGGTGACAAAGGCACATGCTCTACAAATAAATGTAGAAATGTGTCTTTTTTATGTTGTCTGTCTGAAAAGAAGAATTACATGTTAATCACAGCACTGATAACAGTCCTGCTATGCTGAAACCCAGTGATGCAAGCACTGGGAACACATGTAGATAGTCATCTGAACTTCGATCACTAAGTGTCCACAATGGTATTGAAAGCCTATGTTGTGCACATCGTAAGTCATGCCATCATATTCAGATCTCTGGATTGTATAACAGGACTGTACTCAAACCTCATCAGAACACTAATAGGGTTATGAGTATTATGCTCTCTTTTCCATGTAACTCACCAGACACATGCAACTGCTGGAGAAACCACTGTGCTTTCTCATCAAGAAAACACAGGGCCTACAAACCATTCCATTATGTATGTGGATAGATTAAAAGCCATGTCACTGTTATCTGTCGTACATAGGATGACGTGACATCTGCCTGGCTATCAGGCCAGTCTCGGATCCTGCCCTGGTGGGAGTACTGCATATTCACAAATCTAATATAGCTGTTGACATCAGCAGTGTCTGTTGAGTAGACTATACTAATAACAGTGTTCTACATGCTGGTGTAAGATGCTCTCTGTAATGTCAAGCAACACACATACACACACACACACACACACACACACACACACACACACACACACAAGTATACAGACTACAGAACTCGTACTTTGGGCAAGCGCCATGGCACAAGTGTTATTTTTACAACAGTGCAGGTTGGCTTATATCAGATGACATCAGCATGCCATGTGGAAGACAAGAGGTTGGGAAGCCTGCATGAAATGGATGTTTAGGCATGTGCAAGTATCAAAATACTGTCAATCCACGGCATTGGAGCAGTAACTCTAAGATACACATTTCTGCTCTTCTGTCTAGACACACACACACACACACACACACACACACACACACACACACACACACACACACACACACACACACACACACACACACACACACACACACACACACACACACACACACACACACACACACACACACATCAAGTTGACTGCAGTGAGAACAGAAGCCCTACCTAAGTATATAGACTACAGAACACAGTACTTTACACAAGTGCCACTGCACAAGTCTGATTTCTTACAAGAGTGCTGGTCACCTTATAGTAGATGACATCAGCAGGCCATGTGGGAGACAAGATGTTGGGAGGCCTGCATAGGGTCATAGCTTTATGGGTTCATATGACACGACTAGCCTAATGGCCCTAGGGTGCTTAGAGGCCTAGCTGTGTAAAAACAAGCACCCTTATTGAGCATAGTTAGATGGTTATTGCTAGCAGAGTGATTTTGTGAACAGCTCCCACTGGTCCTGTCCAGGAGGGATATAGCTTCCACCCAAGGTGACTTTACAATAGCCCAACCAGTTGTCAAGGTTATGCTTGAACAGTGGCATTGCGGAGCACTGCTTCACACGCAGTGGGAGCCTATTATAGAGAAGTGTCAGTCTCTGGGGGATATATCTGTGTCCCCAGCATGTTCTGTTTATGTCACAGGCTAGGTTGAGAACCCTGTAGCAAGTTATTCCTGTCCCATTTGATTTGCAGATGTCCATCATTTGCAGTAGGGCAGGGTCTGAGACTGCTCTGTAGACCAGGCATGGGTCACCTCTCAAAAGCCTGCATGATACTTAGTACAATAACAGGTCTTTCAGTCTTTCCCTATATGTCATGTTTGGAGGCCGTGGATTCTCCCAGTCACAAACCTCTGTGTTTCATCCCATTTCTGCAGGTGTCTGGAGAGGCACATACAGAAGGGAGCACTGTACTCAATTAGTGGTCTGATAAGGGTAGAATACAGCACAGCTATGACCTCCCTGGTGGTGGATGTGATGCCCATATGTATGAGGTGCACAGTGCAGAATGTGAGTCAAATGTGTACACTGCTATCAACATGTATTCCCAAGTCTCAGCAGAGGTGCCAAAGGGTACAATGAGACATTGCTTTAAGGTTCAGTCCATGAGATTGGACCAATTATTCGTCTGCATCAGCTTCATCTGTAATATGCTACCATCACTGGGGGACTCTATAGGAGTGTGTCCAGTTAACAGTCATCTACAAACTTGGTAAACCACAGGTCATCTACTGTTAACCTGCACTTCAGGGAAGTAGTTTTTAAACAGTTGAGGGCCCAGCACAGATCCTTGTGGTATTCCACTGGTAGGTGAGCTAGTGGTGGAAGTGCAGCCCCCATCCTTCACAGTGTGTGCTCTGTCCGTGAGCCAGTTGGATATCCATATAGTACTGTATGGCCTAAGTCCCAGATGGGAGATCTTCACTATGAGACATGAATGGGGGATAGTGTCAAAGGCCTTGGATAACTCACCATAGGCATGTCCTGTTATCCCTCATCCAGGTCTTTGGTGTCAGTATCAAAGAAGTCCACAAGACTCAATAAGCAAGATATTCCCTTGACAAAAACAAAATGGGTCAGGTCAAGCGTGCTGAATGTCACCTATGTCCCCGGTGGATAAGGTCCCTGCTGATTCCTTCCTTAGCCTTGCAGATAAGGCTTTTTAGGCTTATGGGTCAATAGTTGTAGTGAGATACCAGTGTTGCAGTGCTTGGGGGAGGCGCAGCACATGGCTGCATTGTAAATATGTGGCATATTGTTAGATAGGGAGCTCAGTTTGTAATGTTTCCACATGTAGTTTCATTTTACAGATAGGAAATGGACAGCAAACAGCAGTAATACATAATATTTACTTTTTCATAGTGCAACTAGCAGCGGGTTTGCACGACAGTTGGCAAAGTGTATATGCATGCAAGATACACATGTTTGCATGTAGCTAAGCAGTGCACAGACGCAAGCTGCAGTGCTAAAGTCTGACAGTTAGTACTGAGTCTATGCAACACACCTGCTGCTTAACTGACTCTGTAGCAGCATGTGTTACTGCATTGATACATTCTGTTTTGGGCCCAGATGGTACTGGGTTGGAATCCAAGTGTACTGAATACTTTTAAATACTTTTATATAAACACTGACAATGCAATAACATGAATTCTTAATAGTACATGTGTAGTTGTGTGTTGGCATAGTGCAGTGGGGTTAAATGGCATTGCAGGGAACTAACCCCATAAATTTGCTGATGCTCACTGTTGCTGTGTATTGGTGCATGATACGCACCTCTGTGCAAACATGGAGCAAAAAAGTGAAGGGATCCACTGCTTTTGCAGCAATTTGTGTGTGTTGTGTGTGATTCTATTTTTGACCAGGCTAAAGTGGTGAAAATGGAGTAGGTAGGAAAGTGGTGAAATGGGGAGCAAGCATGGGGAAGAACAAAGGGAAAACAGGACAGGAATGTGCAAGAGGGAGGTAGGAAAGAACAATAGCTATCCATTTCTATAACAGTGTAAACTAAAAATATGTGCAGAATATTAACTGAATTTGGACTGCCACTTCCAGAGTGAGGGGTGACCACAAAGCAATCATGCTGTGTAGCCAAATGGACCGAATCAAGTGCATCAAGAAGACATTTGTGAGAAATGGAGAACTATGTATGGGACAATTTTTTTTTGTGGGACAGGTGCCTATTTATTTTTTTATATCAGAGAGAGAGAGAGTGAGAGGAATGTTGGGGAAGGGACATAGGTCTCTGGGTCAAGTAAGTTGGGTGGGAGAGGAAGCAACTGCAGACAGACAACACCAACAAGACAAAAGACAAGGATAGTGATGGACACAAGAGGTTGGGGGACACCATGACTGGAGTGAGGGAGGACAACCTGGGCCCAAAGCCATCAAGCTTGGTGATAGTGAGAATCGAGTCCTCCCCTACTGGACTGTCATCACTATCACCTTACTCCACAGGTGGCAAAAGTGCTTGACATCTGCTCCTCCTCCTAGTACACAACATAAAGGAGAGCAGCCTCTCCAGCCGGCATTAGGTGTGCACCAATTGTGTGGTGCACCATCCTACACACCATCCCTGGCAACTCGCTGCGGGTGATGAAATCACCACCTTAGCCACTGTTCCCGAAGGGTCTCTGGACCAGCCCCTGGGTCAGGACTACCTGAGGGTGCAGGTAGTGCAGAGTCAGCAGAGGCAGTGCTGCCAGGTTGACTCCGAGACATGCTGGGAATCAGTGCTGCAGCCAGTGGAGCAAGGGCAGGCTGATTCAATGGGGCTGGCCTACCTTGCTGTTCTGTAGGGCATTTAGTGATGTGGTACACATGTATGACATGGACACATTCTGACGACACAAAATAAAAATAAAAAAGAACATAAAAATTAATTAAATAAAATAAAAATACCAAAAAAATATATTTTTAAAATTATACAACTCTATTATCTTAAGTTTGACATTTAGGTCTACCTCTTAACAGATACACACTGTACTACAGATTGCTGCAAGTAATCCTTCAAATATGCATATATTGCACATATGCATATTCCAGTTATACAGATTACAGTTTACTGCAGAGTATTTATACCACTTGTATAGAGGTTTTAATTTAATGTAAATATTACTGAAGAAATAACAATATGGTATAGTTGTGAAGTGTGGTATTTGAGCACACAACCTCTGACTAAAGTCTAATATTGGACTCTTACAACTGGTTTGTGCTACAGACTAATGCATGTATATTTGCATTTACAGTTGAGATATGCATGCTCAATTTGATACAACTCTATAAAATACCAAGAAAGCTATCTTTAACTTTTAATGCTACAATAGCACTTCTCCTCTGCTGCATACATACTACTTGTTCTCCTCAGTCTTTCCAATCTAGCCCCATGGGCCTGTACATTGAACTACTGATCACTGGCAGCTGGGGAAAAAAGAACAGAAGACCATTACGCATTCCAGTCTTGCCTATATTCAGCTTTCCAAGTATCAAAAGTACTCCCTTGAGTTGATATTTAGGGTCACAGAATCATAGGAGATTACTAGGCTATTGACCCAGAGGTCATTTTAAGCTTTGCTGTTTCAACCTAATGTACCAGTCAATAACCAAGATTGCATTTAGTGATGATTGCCCAAGTCCAGGAGGGTTGTGGGCGCTATCCCCAGTAAGAATTTACGGTGCCCCATCCACTCATCCAGGTTCCTCTTGAACAGTGTCATAGAGGTGCTCTGTCTCACATAAATTGGTAGCCTGCTGCAAAGATGTGGCAATTGCTGGGAGATAAATCTGTCCCTCCAACATGTCCTACTTAAGTCAAAGACAACATTTAAGTCCCTGGAACGGGTAGCCATAGACCCATTTGATTTACTGATATGCAGTAAGTTCATTAGGTTTGGGTCTTGGGTTGCTCTGTAGGCCAGGCATAAGTCTCCCCTAAGAAGTCTATATGATATGGAGTACAGTGACAGGGATTTTAGTCAGTCCATGTAAGGCACATGCTGGAGGCCCTTGATCTTCTTTGTTAGAAACCTTTGAGGTTTCTCTAACTGCTGTAGATGCTTAGTATGGTACATTCGGCTGGATAAGTGCTGAGTATAGGGGGGGGTTATAACTTCTTGTGCTCTCGACGAGATGCCTTTACTAATCAAGTGAGCTATGTGGAAAGCTTTCCTTACAACAGTAGAGACAGGATGGTCAAAGTTAAGGTCACGGTCAACGTGTGATCCCAGTTTACACAGATGTGGGATGTCCTCAGTCCTAAATTCCTCAATCCAATGGTCGAGAGTATCCATCTTTCTCCTCTGCAGGTCAGTCAAATTATGCATACTCTGCTCTCCAGTGCGCAGGATACCACTGGCACTGGACACAGCCTGGACTAAACTATCCCACGCCTCAGACTTGTGCTAGGAGCCAGAACAGTCTCCCTGCAGATGCCTTTGGCTGTGCTGCTTTACTAGGAGTCCAAAGAAGATCCTGAACTCCTGGACACCCCACCTTTGTGCCCTAAACCTGGCACTTTTCCCCACTAATGCCTGCCATGTCTACCTACCAGCAGCTCTACAACAATGGAGACGGATGCTTTCCTGCCAATTCCAGTTATTGCATTTACTGGAGTGCTTACAAATTCACAATGCATTTGCATGATGGTGCACGGACAGCAGCAGTGCCAAAAAGTGAGGAATGAGAAAATAGATTTTTACACTGTAGGATTCAAACCTAGGCATAAGGGACAAAACATTTACTTCCACAGCATTGATTTTCCATCTTTGTTACAGAAGATGTGCTACTCAGACACAGTCAGGCATCATACATAAATGCAGGTGAACGTATGAGCTGTTACACATGTATATGTGTGACCTGACAAGGTTAATGGATATAGAGGCAGTTGTGTATGTGTCTTAGGCAAATGTGAAGGCCAAGTAAGTCCAGATAGCAGAATTATACGTACAGAAATATGGTACACAGTATACCCTCAATCATAAATCCAATAATAAATCCGATAATACATAAATAAATAACACAATAACAGTGTACCATCCCTCATACATATAACCGGTATCAGCTCCATTATGTAAATGTTACAACTGGGAGTGAATACAATAGGAAGTGGAACAAAAGTGAAAATGTATGGAATATCCTATATTAGAACTCAGGGTCATGTGTATGGCAGTCCTACAATTAACACCTGTTGCCACAAGACAATTGAAATAACACTTATTCATGTTTCGGTCCATTGCTATAAACTGCAATGTCACAACAGTAAACAAAAAGGTTGCACACCCTGTACTAGAAGCCAGGAACATCTGTACTCCAGCCCTACACGTACACCTGCTGCCACAGGACTAGTTACATGACACTCCCTAATTTACTAATCATTCTTAAGGTCTTTGTGTTAACTACCGCGCAATGCAGCTTAGTGAGTTTGCATGGTGCCCAACAGAATTAGTTGAATGTATTCAGTTTCTATTTTTGGCTGTCTGGGTCCTGTCTGCTTCCTGAGTAGTCCAGATGCCCAGTTTGCATGCTGCCGCGCTTCTTGCAAATGAGATAAGTACAGCCAAACCTGCCATTCATTTCCTCTGTTCCAGTGATTATACTAAGCACCTCATTGTGCAAACACTGGCCAAAAAAAAAAAAAAATAATGAAAAAATGCAGAGAAAAAAGACATTTGCCAACAAATGCAAGGGAGGCTGGATGTTAATGAAAGGAACCTGTGAACTGTGTGCTGCTTACCTACATTTCCAACCTTGACAAAAGTATATCTAACACTTTGTAAGTCTAATCTGACACACCAAGTGGATGTAGGGCAGTCTGCACTGCTGTTGTGTTTACCTTCTCCCAACCTCTAATCATTCACAGTTGCAATCCATTAAAAACAAACACTAAGGGAGTGCCTGCACTATGTTTACATATGCTACACGGAGCCACTGATTTGGGATTCAGCAATTCTAATGACTTCACACCTTATCGGCATCTTCACCATGCCGATAGTCCTGAATCTACAGAAGGCAACCATGTAACTAGGGAAACTGAAGGGGATCAGAATTGTTTATGTGGTGAACACAGAAGAGAGGCTATTACTTTGGGATATACCTACACAGAGGATCAGTGCTTTTGAGAAGGTATGCCTGCATTTTGTCAGCTACAAACTGCATATGCTTACACACACACACACACACACACACACACACATACACACACACACACACATATATATATATATATATATATATATACATATACACACACACACACACACACACACACACACACACACACACACACACACACACACACACACACATGTAAGTTGATTAGCACAGGCTTTTGCACTTAGAAGTGTACTGATGGCATGGGCAAGTTTGTCAGGGCATTTCACAGGTATATATGATTGACAATACCTTCACATGGAATATTCTGTATTAAATCTGTAGAAATGTTTCAGGGACAAGTTATTTCAGAGCACGTTTAGCATTTCAAAGATGTTTTGTTAGCCAAGTGTGTCATTTGCCTATTTAACTGGGGGTGGGGGGCAAAGCTGCATTTCTATTATGGCATAAACTATGATATGTTGCTATCACTTCTCTCCTTTTTTGCATCCAGCCTACACATCTAAGTCAGATATGTCTCTGCTGTCACATGTTAAGGTCAGACCTGTACAAATCTCCCACATTTTACTTGCTTATAGTACCAAGTAATGACATACAAGGATATGCCACTCATTCATATTACTGCACAATACATTCCAGGTTCAAGACTTACGTTTGCAAATGCTGCAGTTGCCACAGTTTTAATTCAGGGCTGACTGATGCAAGCAGTACACAGCCAATGCATTGGGAGGTAAACATTGTGAGAGTTGCTTGGTATCAAGGTTAGTGTGTATGTATATATATATATATATATATATATATATATATATATATATATATATATATGTGTGTGTGTGTGTGTGTGTGTGTGTAGGAGGAAGGTTTTAGGCCCCTAGCTGGTGAGTGAGTGTGCTACCCATTGTCTCTTAGCCAATGCAAGGGCATATTGAGCATGCCTATGTCTGCCTACACCCACAGCAGTTGGTGGTTCCCTCTCTGACTCCTCATCTGCCTGTGGTTGCAGTGACCTTGCCAATGGTGATGGGATGTGTGCTCCCTTCCCTTGCTGATCCTGCTGAAGCTGTTTTCTTGGGATGATGATGTGTAGCATGGCACTTACTGTGAATATTTCAGTACATGTCTGTGGACTGTACTGCAGAACTCCCCCAGGTGTATATAGGCACCGGAACTATGACTTCAATAGCCCAAACACATGCTCTGTGAATTTTTTGGTTTGAGCGTGTGCCTCACTATGGCGTTCTTCGGTGGGTGGGTGTGCATTTCTGATGGATGCCATCTGCCATGGTTCCAGTGCATAACCTGCACCCCCCAGTAAATGACCCAAAGGGATATCCTCACTACCGAACATCTGGTACAGTTGCAAGGTGTACTAGATATATGAGTCGTGATAACTACCAGGGTTTTCAGCACACACATTCAAGATGATTCCATTGGCATTACAAACAACTTGGCAGTTAACAGAGTGGTAATACTTTCTGTTTATCCTGATCCCCGAGTGGTGCCTTAGAAATATGTGTGCAGTCTGCGGCACCCTGTACTTCAGGGTAGTGTGCTACATGGTAGAACTCCTGCATATTTCTGGCCCTCTCCTCTGGAGTATGGGGAAAATATATGTGGTCACTGGCATGTTGGACAATAGCATTCAGGAACTGATGGAGGATCCTGGATGCTGATGCTTGTGACACCGCCAGCATGTCTCCTGTGGTCTCTGAAAGGTACTTGTAGCTAAGATTCTGAGTGCTACACATACCTTTGTCGCCACTGGGATGAGTTCTCTTCAGTTGGTCCTGGCTCTGATTTGAGGACAACAGAGGTTGCAAAGTTCCTGTAGTGTGTCCCTACCCACCCTATAGCACTCTACAATTTCCACATCATGTAGGTTGTGAAAAGTTAAGTGGGGCCTAAAAATCTTCTCCTTCTAGGCCTAGGTCTATTGGTAGAAGCAGCAGCATAGGCTTCAGCCTGTTGCACATACAAGTGAATTAAAGCAGCAGCAATCCCTAACATTCTTTCCGTGTAGACTCCTTTCCATGGCTGTATTCCAAAAGGTTTTGAAATTCGCAGGGAAAACCAGCACTGAGTCTACACGGTTGCTTTATAACTTGTTGAATAGCTCCACTGTGTTGGATTGGTTGATTAGCATGCATTTCAGCTGCTTATGCTGTAAATAGCATGCCACAGTGTTTATCTTGTTTGCGCGGTGGTTACTGAATGTAAAACTTTATGGCAACTTGTGCACATGGCGGCACAACATGCACATGGTAGAAAAGGACCATGTAGGGTTTATGGAATTTGGCTGCCCTACTTTTAAGTATATCAGCAGGTGCATAAGGAAGAAATTGTTTAATAAGGTGGCTTATATAAATTTTTTTTCAAATTAAATAATGCTTCTCTGGTTTCTTTTTAGGGTGGAGGGGGTCACTAAATAGTTACTGTCTGCAAGCCAGTCAGATAAAGAGCTATGTATGGGACGATTTTTGTTTTATGGGACAGGTGCCAATTTATTTTTTTATTTGAGAGAGAGAGGAATGTTAGGTATGCCCAGGTCAAGTAAGTTGGATAGGTGAAGAAGCAACTGCAGACAGATAAGACAAGCGAGACAGGGACAGTGATGTACACAGGAGGGTGGGGGACATCATGACTGAGGTGAGGGTGGGGACAACCTTGTTCCATGGCCGTCAAGATTGGTGACTGTGAAAATCAAGTCCTCGCCCACTGGACTATCATCACTGTCACCTTACTCCGCAGGTGGTTGGAGTGCTTGATGTCTTCTCCTTTAAAACTGATCAGGCCTTCATTTTTTTGCAATGCATTGTTTCTGTTAGTTCTTTCTGTAGGTTTCTCGATACTGAAAAGTTGGCAATATATTTAGTTATCTAGATGTTTATGATCATAATGTAATGTTTGATAATTAGATAACGTTACTTTTATCAGTTCTTAAATATGTAAATGCATTTTTTTCAGCTTGTACATTTATTTTAATGGTCATTCTAGTGTGCTATTTTATCTCTTTGGGGATGTTCATGACCTTTGAATATCTTGTTTTGTTTTTTTACCTTTTGGCAAGTCTAGCTCAAAAATCTGGGGCAACCTTTCTGATTGAATGTAGAGAGTTGATGTGTGCTGGATAAAATGATTGGTTGGACTCAAAATGGCAGTTATTATGAAACTGCTTACTGATGGACATACTGGTTTAAGGTGCTGAAATATCTTAAATTAGTTTTTACTACAAGGTATTTAAGTTCTAAAAGAGGTAATTTTGCTTATTTAAGCATACAGAGATGTAGGTATACTGCATCCTGAAGATGTGCAATAAAATGCTTTGAGTAAGATGACCTGGTCTCATACCTCTCAACCTGGAAACATCAAAAATCTGGACAAGGCCCATGAAAAATAGGTACAAATATGTATGCTGATTAACATCTAATTTGCATACATAATTACGTAACCCCACCCACTCCAATGGAATTGTGGGATACCAACTTTCAAATGCAAACTGAAGAACAGACAACCAAAATATGGCACCAGAGTCCCCCTGCACCATTCCAATGTCCCATTACCTGGCTATTTCGCCCCATTTACCATAAACACTAATGTATGCATACTGCTTTAATTCTACAATGACTATTTAGATTTTATTTTTACATTTTACAGCACAATAATGCAGAAATACTAAAAGACATCATCTGGCAAACAAAGCAATACTGTCTCACAATGAAAATAGGCTTGACATTAAAACTTCTCTGCCCTTGAAACTCACATTCATTGGAACAGCATTGAAACCCATACAACATCCAAAGAAAATGCATCTGGCCAGTGGTGGATAAAGATTACCTTTGGGCTGTTTTCAAATCATTGGCCCCTTGCACACAAAACAATAAACATACGTGTTCTTTTCTTTATACACCTTCCTGACTTTATTAAATTATATTCCTTGTATAATACAACACACATGTTAGAGCACATTTTAAATTTATTATTTGAACATTTTACCAGTAGGCTGTACTGTAGGCAATGAAACAAAACACATGAACCAATGATGACAAACTGCCCATTTCAGGACATTTCCATCATAAATGTCTGCTTCCACACCCACACTATAAATAGAATGACAGTAGTGTAACCATAGGCATCTTGCACAGCTTCTTGCACTTATTTTCAATTTCTTTTTTTTGGGGGGGGGGCAAAAGGTCAAAAACCAGAGACACATTTTAAACATTGCTTGCATAATTTTGTAAAGTTGCTAGAATAAAATGTTGTGTTACCAGCATGCATTTCACTGGCAAGTTTTGAATGCAGTACCCTATGCACTACAGTCAGAAGAACAATACACCACTATGCCAAATCAGCAGCTGCCTGAAAAATAGGAAGACTGAAACTTAATAGCCATCATTTAGTGAATTCATTTCTCACTTCTCACCATAGCTCTCAACTCTTAGCACAAAATAAATGTAGACAAAGCTCAGAAATGGTGGAGGCTAGGGATATTAGGCTCTTTTTACCCTGTACCAAAGGTACAGGGTTTGAGCCTGAATACCTCTAGCCACCAAGTGTATTACATGGAGGCATTTTGACACACACACAGACACACCAAGCGTACCCTGAAAAATGAGTGGTTCCAGCTTCAAAGCTTACCCTGAGTAGTTCTCATTCCTCTGTCGTTGCTTCCTGCTCTGCTCGCAAACTTCCGTTCCTCTGCTTGGCAAACTCTGACCTGAGTAATTCCTGCTCGCAAACTCTGCCGTTTCAGCTTCCTGCCATTAATCCCTGGCCTGCTCACAGTCGCACACAAGTTCCTCTGCTGTTCCCCATTCCTGCCAGCTTGCAATTCAATTCAGCCAGCCAGAAATGATGATGTGAGCTCCTTGAGCTCAATTCCGGCTGGCTGGTAGCCTGACGGAGCTGACATCATCGTGCACGTGATGACGTCATCTCCGACAGCACGAAAATTAAAAAACAAAGCAAAAAAATCGGAAATGAAAGGGTGCCACTCAGGAATCGTGGCACCCCTTCATTTGGACCCCAAAACTCGGTAAAAAACGAGTAATTTGGAACGGTTGGGAGGTCTGCCTGATCTTGGTTGTTAATATACAGGCTTTGGAACACTATAGAGGGGCCAGCACCTCTAAGGGTGATAAATACTTTTGTAAGAGTGCTGTGATAAATGCCATGATAACGCTATGCAAAATAAAATTTATGACTTGCATGCAGCCAAATATCGAAGCAGCTATGGCAGAATGTTCAGAGTCTCAAACCAAGTCAAGTTACAAATCCACAGAATGTTCCCAGTCTCAAACCAGGTTATAGCTGCTTTGATACTTGGCTGCATTCATTCCTTTTTTGTATCACTGAGTGGCAGTTGGGACCTTAAGGTTTGTTTTTTCTTTTCTTAAAATTTATGATTTGATGAGTTGTTCTGTGAAGCTCTTATTGGTTAAGGTCAGGATGGGACACTAGGGGATGTTTATAATTATTTTTAAAGAAACTATGAAAATTTACATTTATTAAGTAACTGTTGAAATTAGTGAAGAAAGTGTTTACTTTATCATTTAAGATACTGTGGCAAAGAAGGGCAAGTCATTTTCATAATTTAGACATGATTAGGGATACATCTTTACTGAGATGTCAGCTGATCTACTGTTAAATGTCATTTAATTTTACCTAAATATTACATGTGGCGAGGTTATGTTAACAGGTACTAAGAAAGAGGATTTGATAGATTTTTTAAATTTTATGCAATAATACTTTCAAGTTTCAGAAGCAGTACATTTCACTAAAGCAAAGAAGCAAATTATTTACAAATATATATGTTTAATTGGAGCTACTAGGAAGACAAATGATGTCCTCTTACTGGGCTGTCACACAATAACAAAATCCAGGAAATGGATTACCTGTTAACCGGGGTAAGGACAATATTGATCAAAAGTGAGTAGATAATGTTGACTGCCAGTGATGCAGTTAATAAGCAGATAAGCCAGCAGAAATGTAATATTAATGTGCATGATAAACATGATGAAAATATTGATAAAAAGATAGAATTATAGATGACAAAACATGAATAATTCTAGGCTTGTGCTAAGACTTATTGGGAAGATTTGTTAAAGATATGTGGGAAGAGACTAAAATGATAGTAACAGTAACTGAGAAACTGGAAGCTGTTGCCTATAGATATCGACAGCAAAATAAAAGTAGTAAAAATGCTTTTAGTCCCTTGAATTTTATACACAGGTCAGGCATATTTTTATCAAACAGAGAATACGTTGTGTATAGTAATTAATAAAGTTGAATGATTGAATGATTTTATCTGGGAAGGGAAGAGGAAAGTGGGATAAGTTGGCCCTCCCAACATAACAAGTAGATTTAGGATTACCTGATTTGAAGGGATATTTTAGACCTACACAGTTACGGGTTTTATACATAACCCAAGTAGAAAGGTGGAAAGGGATGATGATGAAGCTGGGGGGGCAGGGTAATTTATGAAATAAGGAAAGCATAGGATTTTGGATGTAGATTCTTAAGAAGAATAACAGTCATACAAAATATTATATTCATAAAATAGAAAGCATACTACGAACTAAGCCAACGCAGAAATGCGAAAAGAGACTCTGCCAATAGGAATGACTGCTATTAGGGATACAGAGAAGAGGCAAGAGGGGGCTAAAAATACTGGAGTAAGCTGTTAAAGTAACCACTGTACCGGAAACAAATACTTAGAGAGGGAAAAGTAATAGAATGGGAAGAATCAAGAAGACATTTGGACAGCAGGCTAGTGATTGACTTCCCTATCAGAGACTGATATCAGAGTATAGACAAAAGAGAAAGACACAGGTGAATCCTAAATGAAAGAACTGCACTGGTTGAGTTTTTATTTTAATCTAGAGCAGACGTTGATGTTAAAAAAGAGATAATCAGTAGGACATGTAAAACATTGCACGATAACTATAGGAATCAATCACTGGATATCAAAAAAGATTGAGAAGAGAGATTAGATACACAATTCACAAAGAAACAATGAGAGGTCAAATGAATGGCTTTCAAATATGCAACTAAATCTAGAAGATTTAGTTGCATATTTGAAAGCACAGTGGTGCAGCTTTAGCGTTGTCACCTCACAGCAAGAGGTTCTCCGGTACAATTCTCGACCGGGGTGCCTTCTGTGCGGAGTCTGCATGCCCTCCCTGTGCTCATGTGGGTTTCCTGTGGGTGCTCCAGTTTCTTCTCACATTACAAAGACATGCATCTGGAGTGTTTCTCCCCGGGACTTAGCTGAAAATTGGCTTAATTCCAAGTCGGACTTTCCCAGTAAACAAATGTTAAATAACATTTAAAAAAGTAAAATAAATAAATACATTTTTGCCTGGAAGTGTTTGCATATATACTTTTATATCTCAAGCAGACTCCAGAGAATTTTTCCTCAGGAGAATGGCAAATGTTGGAGGTGTAATGTGCAAGAAAGAGGTACTTGGGAGCATATGTTCTTGAAGCATAATGAGTTGGCAGACTTTAGAAATTCACTAGAGTACTCTGTCATTAATACTGTGCAAACAAATGAGAGTAACTAAGGACATTATTTTTTTTTTGGGAGGGGGGGGTGAGATACAGGATCTGATTTGCCTAATCATAGCAAGGCCTTGTTAAGTTTAACTCTGGTGACTGCTAAAAAAATACGATTACTACAAAATGGAAATCAAAGTCTAAACCAACTATATGTAGTGAATATTGTAATACAGATAAAATAACAGGATTTGGGATATTTAGAAAAGGGTAGGAGCAAACTAGATAGAAAAAAAATAGAAATTGTGAGAACAGTACATACAGGATAAAATGTTTTGGAGGAGGAATTTGGTTTAAGTGAAAGCAGGAATTGAACAATTTATGTAAGGTTGCATTATTACATGGTATTGAATGGTGCATGTGATGTATGTTTGCAGATGTTAACTTGTTGTTATGGTTTGATTGCTCTTACATAAATGTAAGTTTGCCTGTGTCGCAAGTGATAATTCATTAAAGGTGTTTAAAAAAAGATTTATTAAGATGTTTTGACACGATGCCTAGGGACACTACTGAGTAGCTTTGCTAAAATTATCAATAATATACAGTGTTTATATCTAAAAGTTATAGTATTATATTACGTTCTTAAAGTCTGACAATTTTAATGCAATCTGTGTTACCAGCAAAGCAGATTACCAAGAAAAGCACCACTGAACAATTTTGTTTTTGCTGTTCATGCTACAAAGGATATTGAAAGTTTCAGTCAATCTTTAACGGTGTGTTCCATCAGTCTGGTTATATAATTGCTGTTTTTTTTAATTATTTACCTGATTACCTTTAATTTAATGCATATGGTAACAGGATCCAATCCTTCTCTATGTTTATGCACATTTTCTGTATAAAGTGAAAATGAATTTCCAAATGTTTTGGGTTTCTAATACTGTGACAGGAATGGACTCCAACTTCTAAGTCAGGGTATTATTAAAGCTCTTGATATTAGTATTGTTTCACTCTGACGTCTACCAAGAATGTTCTTAGCACCTACAATGTACCCAGAACTGTCTCTTTCAGCAGTTCATATGGGGTTACATTTATTGGTAGCACATTTACATATGACTGCAAATTGTTTTATTGGTCATGTTGCCGGTACTACTGTTGAAATTATTTGTGTACCTTTCTTCCAGAATGCTCAAGTTTCTGCTTAGAAATCCTTCTACTGTTTGACTTTGCATCTCTCAGCATGCATGACACTATAATTGCGGGTCTACTTTAGATTGTCGAACTGCTAGAATGTCGAACCGCATATGGCCGAGACCACATGCATGAAACTTCAGAGCATTGAAACCTAAATTAAAAAAACAACTTTTTTTTTCCTGCAGCGGGTGGGGGGGTTATGCCCCCTTACACCCCCACACCCCTTGCTACTTAAATAAATCAACTCCGAGATCACACTTACCTTGAAGTGAATGGGAATTTTTCCCTATGGCAACCTCCATGCAAACATTTCGATGTTCTAAAAAAAAAAAAAACAATGTTTTCGTCTCAGCCATATGCGGTTTGATACTCTGGCCATTCGACAATCTGAAGGAGACCCATAATTGCTGGGTGTAGCACTTTGAATGACTCATGCTTCTTTGGACTTTTTCCTGTGCTACTATACCTGTTTTTCTTACATCTGTTTTTTTTAACTGTTGGTACAGGGTGGTCTCATGTAATATGAGCTTCACTTCTAATATTGCTTTCTGATTCATGTTTCCAATGCTTCTCTGCAGGGTCTGATCCAGCACAAGCCAAACTAGGCAGCTGATAAGGCCTCGGTTATTGTCTTCAGGGCCCAGCCATACAAAATTAATAAATAAATAAAAAAATTCTGAACCAATTTTCCTGCTGAGCACTCATTAAAAAAAGAAAAAGATTTCCTGCTTCACATGCAACAGTGTCTCTGGCATCTCTCTTCAGTTTTCCGCTCTGAATGCAAAGGCATCAACAAAGTCTCATTGGCAAATGCTTTGTTACAATGAGAGACTTCCACAACTGTCACAATTATTAGAACTCATATCACTGGAAGTGGAGCAGCAGGACAGGGCACTGTATGAAACAGTAGAAGATCTAATTTGCTTTTTTACACTGATGAGATGGTTGAATTATTTTGCTGAAGAAAAAAAAAACTCCAGAGCTTGAAATGTTGGCAGATTTCAATGGTTTATTCACAGAACACAGTAAAGGAACACAAAGCTTTCAGGCAAGAGCCCTTCTTTAGTGTGTAACTAACAGTTCAAGCATAATCCAATTAATACCATACAAACTAAAACTCATGTGACACAGCCCCAATCCACATACAAAATTAATTAATTATTCAAGTGCAGTAATAAAACCTTAACACTCTAAAAGCAATACATACACATGTATAGAAAATAATAGACATAAAATATATAATTAATTAAAATATATTATTTGTGCAAATACGTTTGTCTATTTCTTAATATTGGTTTAAGACTCCCTGAACTGCAAGCCTAAACTACCCGATTCAGAATAGTTATGTTGTAATGGAAGGAAATTCACTGTGTTAAACAAGAACTTCATCATATTAGCCAGGTTCTTTGGATGTGATCCTTGGTTTCGTTGTTGAATGTCGATGTTCATTACTTAGCTGGGAATAAATCAGGCACCATGAAGTCTATAAGTTTAATATTAATATTTTAACTACAAATTCATTTTTAATTTAGCTTTTTTTTTTTTTGCAGGTACTCAGGTGTGAAATGCACTGTGCCTGAGCTACAACAGTTTGTCTAGCACTTTGTGCAAATGAGGATGGCTATGAGCTGTTAAAGAGCTGCTTCCTATAGTACATGGCTTGATTCACTCAGCCTTCATTTGTCTTCTGTGTAGCTGTCAAGTTACTTCACCAGACAGTACTCCTGAGCTATCAAGGTTGTAAACAAATGCATTACAAATTTTATTTTATTTACTTATTTATTTTATTTTCAGTTTGATTACCGGGGAAGTCCACTGGGCCCGAAAGTGCCCATTTTCAGTGGAGGCCCAGGGAGAAAAGCTCCATAAGAAATACAGTAAGGGTTACATAATTATAAAGGTATAATACATGTACAATACTGATACAGTAAGGAAATGCAAATGCATAAAATGTAAGCATACAACACAGTTAACAGATATTATTGAACACAGTTTTACAGGTGTTTCCATTCAGAGCAAGCATGATCAACTGTCTTTATAATAAAAGATCTAAGGTTCTTGTGTTATTATACTAGTAGGGGGAGGCAGTTTGCATGCAGTTCTAATTAAGTAAGATATACTTGATGTGCAGTCAATAGAAATAATTTGATATTTACAATATATTATTTATATAATAAATCAGGCACCATGAAGTCTATGAGTTTAATATTAATATTTTAACTACAAATTCATTTTTAATTTAGCTTTTTTTTTTTTTGCAGGTAATCAGGTGTGAAATGCACTGTGCCTGAGCTACAAAAGTTTGTCTAGCACTTAGTGCAAATGAGGATGGCTATGAGCTGTTAAAGAGCTGCTTCCTATAGTACATGGCTTGATTCACTCAGCCTTCATTTGTCTTCTGTGTAGCTGTCAAGTTACTTCACCAGACAGTACTCCTGATCTATCAAGGTTGTAAACAAATGCATTACAAATTTTATGTTATTTATTTATTTATTTTATTTTCAGTTTGATTACCGGGGAAGTCCACTGGGCCTGAAAGTGCCCATTTTCAGTGGAGGCCCAGGGAGAAAAGCTCCATAAGAAATACAGTAAGGGTTACATAATTATAAAGGTAGAATACATGTACAATACTGATACAGTAAGGAAATGCAAATGCATAAAATGTAAGCATACAACACAGTTAACAGATATTATTGAACACAGTTTTACAGGTGTTTCCATTCAGAGCAAGCATGATCAACTGTCTTTATAATAAAAGATCTAAGGTTCTTGTGTTATTATACTAGTAGGGGGAGGCAGTTTGCATGCAGTTCTAATTAAGTAAGATATACTTGATGTGCAGTCAATAGAAATAATTTGATATTTACAATATATACATACTTGGAATCAAGTGAGAGATTGCTTAATCAGTGACTGAGAGCTTGAGTCTGTTGTAGGAGAATAGAAATATAAGTTAGAGGGAGGTGAGGAGCAAGGAGTATGAAGAACTCATTGGGGAATTCCCTTGAATTTAGGTAGAGTGTAAGCAGGAACATTTCAATGTGGATGACAGGTATGAGAAAAATTGGGTCTTTACTTTTTTTAATTCTTGCATCCTTCAAATAGATGCCAGTTAGTACTATATGTTATTTGAGTATGAATCCCAGCAAGTATCTTGTAATTCAATGAGTTGCTAGATGCATTTAAAATAAATGCGAGTTTCAATGAAAGAGAAGTTTATGGTTTGTCATGCTAAACCTGTTTTCAACATGAGAAATTTTTTTGTTTAGAAAATGTCTGTCAGTGTTTTTTCTGTAAAATTTGCAAAACAAGTTTTAAATTAAATCCAAGTTTCAATGCTAATTATAAAAGTAAAGAAAATAGTATGAACACTGACAGGCTTGAACAGTGTTCATGGTAACTGGGGAGAGACAGACAATGACTGGGATGGTATGGCTGGTTAGGGCATGATTCATTACCCTGCATAGGGCCACATTTCTCCATGATCTGGCTCTGACTCTGTAGGTGCATGCTACAACAATACAGCTGGGCTATGCAAATGGTCAATTAAGAACAGAATTATTAGCCATTCAAGTAGGTCAGACCTGTACTGAGTGATGTCAGAGGGAGGGGCTATTCCTGATGATAGAGAAGACACAGGAAAACCAAAAAATGAGCTGCAAATGTCGCGCAAGCATGTAAGCCCCCCCCAAAAAAAAACAGTACATTGTATGCAATAATATTTCTGATTTCTGTATGACTTGTGGTTACTGAACAAAAACAGCAGCATTTACATTGTCCAATTGTTTATTCCTTGCACTAAAAAATGAATTAATCTACTAATAGGCCTGGACTGTGCAAGACTAAATAGTCTAAACATGTTGCATTTTAGCAATGAATTTTGCAGCACATTCTCTGTAGTCTCCAGCAACAGCAAAGGTGGTTGAGATTTATTAAGTCATTTAGTCTGCATTGTTTAAAGTGATGATCAGAACCATCTGATCTTCACCATCCATTATGTAGTTACTGTTGTATATTACTGTCGTACTCTTCTCTACAAGAGCAGATTGTAAAGTATTTCTGCATTTAAATACTGTTACTCTGGTTCAGAGAGAGTCAAGAAGTCTGCAATGAAAGCAGTTGTACATTATGTTCTAAAATTGGCAAAGATTCCTTCATGCATCTGCAGACTTGTTAGCTGTTTTTTTCTCTCTCATTGCTGATTATGTTTCCATGGTGGCAAGCTGTCTGCATTTGCAAGCAATTTATCTTGGGAGTTCTGAGGATTATCTGCGGAGGGAAATGCAAAATTTAAAGAAACAATGGCAAGAAGTTCAGTGAAAAATAAAATCTGAAATTTTGGGAAGTGAATACAAGATACCAGCTGCCCTAGCAGCCTTAATATTCTAATGCACTGAATAGAATAGTATACAATTTAGTTTTATTTAAAGTTATCTAGTGTGTGTTTTCTTAACTGGGAACACAGGTTGTAGCATGTGCTTTAGATGGGTAATATCAATTTTAGGTTAGGCAACACTTATGGATGCAGTTGTCAGTTTGGGACAATTGTTTCTATTTGGAGAGTTAAGCTTCATTTTTTGAAGATTTACACAGTTTTGTCTGTTTGTTTTAAGTTAATAGGTACTGGGGTGTTTTGAAAATGCATTTAGTTTTTTGTTTGAGGATTTTCATTAAAGCAAGCAGTCTTGAAAAAACACGACAGGTTCAAATGGACATGAGAAGAAACAACTACATAAAAGAACAGCCTGTCAAATACTACTGTAAGCATGTAACACAAAAGTTGAAAATACATATTAAAAAAATTGTCAAGTATAATAAGTGGGAACAATAACTATCATAACTACTACTCTATCCATATTATCTTGGAACGTAAATTTCCTTACAGGTAAGCACAAGAAGGAAAGATCATTTAACTATATAAAGACATGCAGTGTGCAAACAGTAATGGTGCAGAAGACTTGTTTGGAAAGAAATGAGCATGTGAATTTGACAAACAAAGGATTTCAGCATGGATATTCAGCAGAATGTCACTGACAAAACAAAATGAGAGCAATTATACTAATTGCTAGACGGGCTTCAACAGTGACAGAAGAGGGGAAAAAGACAATAAATAGAAGTTATGTCCTTACCATAACGTTCCATGTGGAGTGTTCATCTCGCCTTTGTTCTTACACATGGGTTCGGAGCCGATCCTCGGCTCCGTGCCGGCCTCTTGCAAGCTCTGCATCGAGAAGAAGCTCGAGACAGTCTAATACCCACAATCCCCCTCTGCCTTTACCTCAGATCTAGTTTGCAAGCAAACCAATCTCCAGAGAGAGCACATTCATACTTACATCACATATGCCCAGAAATAAGAATCTATACATAACTATATATATAGAAAGACAAATAGACATATATATATATATATATATATATATATATATATATATATATATATATATATATATATATGCCAACTATGTACACAATATTTGCAGCAGCAGCAGCAGGATGTTCCTGGCCAGGCATCAAAAGAACGTTCTTCTTAGGGGGAGGGTGGGAATGTAAGAACAAAGCGAGATGAACACTCCACATGGAGCGTTATGGTAAGGACATAACTTCTATATGTGATAGTGTTCAATCTCGCCGTTGTTCTTACACATGGGTAGCGCCCTAGCTCCTTGTTCCTGAGGAACTCACGGAAGGACGTTCTTGAGCACAGTGGAACCAAAGGTTGCCCTGTCCCTAGAAGCCTTGTCTACCTTATAATGAGAAATGAATGTATGTGGCTTAGACCAAGTAGCAGCCGCACAAATAGCGTCCAGTGGTAGGCGGGCTGCATGAGCCAAAGATGTAGACACTGACCTTGTGGAATGTCCTTTGGGTTTGTGCAAAAGAGTTTGATTTGAAGAATCGTAGACATATATTATACAATCCGTTAACCACTTAGAAAGAGTTCTTTTGGTAACTGCTAGTCCTTTCCTGCTATCGGCAAAAGCCACAAAGAGTTGATCAGTTTTTCTGTGATCTTTTGTTCTATCCAAGTAAAATCTTAGTTGTCTGTGAACATCTAATTTGTGTAACATATACTCCATTTTGTTGGAGTGATTTTTGAAGAAAGTGGGTAATTCAATGGACTGATTAATATTGTTAATAGAACACACTTTAGGGAGGAAGGATGAATTGGTTCGAAGAGAAACTCTGTCAGAGTGAAAGATCAAATAAGGGTGCTTGATGGAGAGAGCCTGAAGTTCAGATACTCGCCTAGCGGAAGTAATGGCTACCAAAAAGAGAGTCTTCCAGGACAAAAATTTTAATGGGCAAGAAGAGGCAGGTTCAAAGGGGGGCAACATTAATTTAGATAACAACAAGTTTAGACTCCAAGGTGACGTAGGAGATCTAATTGGTGGTCTAATATGAAAAACCCCTTTTAAAAAGGCTTTACAAAGTCTGTGGGCCATAACAGGAGCCCCACATTCTTCCACATGGAAATTTGAAATGGCAGCCAATTGAACTCTTAGTGTAGCAGGAGAAGCACCCTGATGGAATAAGTCCGTTAAAAACTCTAATATTTTATTCAAAGGAGCTATAAAAGGATCCACTTGGTGTGTATTCGCCCAGAATACAAATCGCTTCCATTTACTAGAATATGTTTTAGTAGTGGAAGCTTTATGAGAAGCCACCAATATATCCTGAACTGCTGGTGACAAAAGATCAGACCTGGCTAAGTTGGGAATTGGAGCAGCCAAGCTGCTAGATGGAGGGACAGGAGCGCGGGATGGGGAGCCCCTGACGAGTGAGTCAATAGATCTGGCTCTGGGTCCAGAATCCAGGGTCCCCGAATGCAGTGTGTCTTCAGGAAGGGAAACCAAATTTGACGAGGCCAGAATGGGGCAATGAGGATTATTGTCCTGTGTAGGTTTCTGGCTTTCTGGAGAAACTTTGGTATCAGAGGAAATGGAGGAAATGCGTACAGGAGTCCCGGGGGTCAATCATGAACCAGTGCGTCCCTGGGGACTTCCCCTGGAGGGGGTAATAGGGCAAAGTAGCTCCTGCATTTGGCGTTCATTGGAGATGCAAACAGATCGCAGGAAGGCTGGCCCCACGTGCGAAAAATCCTATTCGCTACTGACTGTTTTAGGGACCACTCGTGCGGTAACAGGATTGCTCTGCTCAGCCTGTCGGGTATGACGATGGATGACCCGGGATGTGCGTTGCTATTAGAAAGCGACCCGTGGACTCCGCCCAATGCCAGATTCTCATGGCCTCTCTGCATAGCTGATAGGATTTGGTTCCCCTTGCATGTTTATGTACCAGACTACAGACATGTTGTCCGTCTGAACTGCAATAGTTCCCAGAGGAAGAAGGGGAGCAAAGTGTTGCAACGCTAGAAACACTGCCCTCAACTCTAGAACATTGATGTGCAGATTGTACTCCAAATTGGTCCATTCGCCTTGGACTGTCTGTCCCTGAAAGATGCCCCCCCACCCTATCAGGGAAGCGTCCGTGGTCACCGTAACTGTGGTGGGTAGCACAAATGGTCTCCCCTTGGAAAGGTTGCACGTTTGAAGCCACCAGTTTAGATCTGTTTTGCATGTCTTCGTTATAAGAATCTCGTGTGTTAGAGGTAGTTGTTGAAACGACCATTGTGCAAACAGTAGCCATTGTAGGACTCTCATGTGCAGCCTTCCCAAGGGTATTGCAATAAGGGAGGCTGACATGAGTCCCAACACCTTCAGTACCAGTTTTGCAGGAGATTTCCTTGACAAGAGTAGAAGACGTATATGAGTCTGAAGTGATAGTATCCTTTCTGGGGGAAGTCTTAGAATTAACTGACGTGTGTTTAATTCTGCTCCTATGAACAAGATATTTTGTGATGGCTGAAGTAAGGATTTTCCGAAGTTTACGGAAATCCCTAGGTGAACACACAGTTGAAGAGTAAAGTCTCTGGCCTGTAATAGTTGACGCTGGGTGGTGGCAGAAAGGAGCCAGTCGTCCAGATACGGAAACACCTGGAATCCTTGGCGTCTCAAGTGAGACGCTACCACTGCCATGCATTTGGTGAAGACCCTGGGGGCTGAGGTCAGACCAAAGGGCAGGGCTCGAAATTGAAAGTGACTGGCCCCAGCCGGAAGCGCAAATGATCTCTGGATGCCCTGGCCATTTTGATGTGGTAGTATGCATCTTCTAGATCTATTGAGCACATCCAGTCGTCCTTCTGTAAGAATGGAAGGATCGATTGAAGCGTGACCATTCGGAACTTTTCTTTCCTGACGAAGGTATTGAGGTAGCTTAGGTCCAGAATGGGCCTCCAGTCCCGTTTTCTTTGGAACTAAAAAGAACCTTGAGTAAGTCCCGAATCCTTGCTGGTCCGCTGGGACTGGTTGGATGACTCTTTTTTCTAGCAGCTTTGAAATTTCTATAGCTGCTGGCTCTCGCAGATGGGGCGGTACATCTGGGAGTCTTTTCTTTGGGATGGGATGAGATAGAAAGGGTATGTTGTAACCTCTGGTAACCACGCTTTTTACCCACTTGTCTGTAGTTATATTTTGCCAGGCCTGAGGGTATAAAGCTAAGCGACCCCCAACTGCCTCCAGAGCAGGACAGTCGGGCCTCCTCTCAGGAGTGCTGGAAAGGTTTACCAGGGAGTGTCTCCCTGTCACCTTGATGTTGCGGACCCCCTCTGCCGCCAGGGTGGCGTCTTCCACCTCTGCCCCCTCCTCTGCCTCTAGAGGGGGCATCTCCCTGTGTGCCTGGGAAAGATCCTTGGGGTTTTCGAAACCACATTTTTCCACCACGTTGCCCTTTGGGGTACGGTCTGGTTGGGGTGGAAAAACGGACTCCGACAGCAGACAGAGTCTTTCCCTCCTGTTCACACCGGGTAAGGGTCTCCTTTACTTTGGGGCCAAAGAGAGTGGCACCGTCAAATGGGGCGTTAGTAAAGGAAGACTTGAAGGCTTCCGCAAAGGAACATAAGCGCATCCAGGATTGTCTGCGAAGAGCAATCGCTGAAGCTGCTGCCCTACTCGAACCTTCGGCTGCGTAGGAAATCAGCCTCATGGACGAGTTAACAATAGATGTAAGGGTATTAAGTTGCGCTGTCACTTTCTCTGAGACAGCCGCATCTGTAGTACCCTGGAGGGTATCTCCCAACTCTTTGACTAGATCCCTCTGTAGACGTGTAAAATGGGTCAAATAGTTCAGGGATCGCATGGAAAAAGCCGCTGAACTAAAAATGCGCTTCCCGTATCTATCCATCGTCCTAGAATCTTTATTAGGAGGATGGACAGATGAAGAAGACTCCGACATCTCCTTTTCGTGGCGCTGCCACCACCATAGCGTCCACTGGAACTCCTTTGTTAAGTAGGACTTGTCCTGAGGTGCCGTGATGTATTTATTGGGTTTCCTTGGGACTGGTTCCACTGTGTCAGGAGCCTCCCACGCCCTTCGAGCAATTAGTTCCATTAGTTCGTCGAAGGGCGGAGTGACCCAGGAGGAAGAAGGGCGAGCACCAAATGCCTTCAGCAAAACTGACTCATCCTCAGAAGGGGGAAGGGACTGCCAGTCACCTCTCTGTTTCAGGATCTCCAATATGTCCGAAAAGAGACATCTTCTGAAGGTGACTTAGGGACCCTTCTGACTCATCTAAGTCAGTATCAGATGTCAAGGATTCTTGTGGAGAATCCAAGTGTCTCCTCTTACACAATCTTTTCCTAGGGACTTCTTCGTGGGGAGCATCCGAAGAAGCCTCGGAGGAAGAGGGGGCACCCTCCAGGGGTGGCTGAGACACTGGTGCCCGACGCTTGGATGTGGCCGTGGGTGCAGAGGAGGATAACGGCCCTTTATGGGGAGGAGAGGTTGCTTCCACTGATGTGGTTGTCTGGGTAGACAACACCTTCCTCATTAGGTCGAACGCCCCTGGGTCCCGCATCGAAGAATCTCCCGGTTCCGAGGAAATGGGAAGAATCCCCGACACAGGCACCGAAGGCATCGACCCCGAGGACGGAGCCGAATCGATCCGCGCCGAGGCCCCGAGGGGGAGAGTCGGAACCGAAACGTCGGTTCGACTCTCGGCCCCGGAACCAAGGACAGACCGTCGGCTCGAGACTCGGTATCGGGTCCGAGGGGGTCGAGGGGAGAGGAACAGACCGAGAAAAAGACGGTTCTGGACCCGAGGGCTCCACAATCAGTAGATCAGCCTCTTCCGGCTCCAAAGACTGAACCGGTCTCGGAGGAGGAATGGATGGAGACACCGAGGCCTTCAAGTTTCGACACCAACTGGGTGGAAACCGAAATAAGTTTGGACAGGGCCGAATGCTCCAATAACTTCTGCACCACGCGATCCACATCGATATCAGAGAGTTTGGAAGAAGAACGGTTCGAAGGAACCGAAGACTGAGCTGATCTTAATAAGGTCGAGGAGGGAGCTCCATCACGGGTCCCAGGAGTCGAGGCTCAGGAAGGGATACCAGTTGAACACTCGGCACCGAAGTCTGTGGAACCGGTGATCTAACCTTTGCTGAAGAGCTCGGAGCCGATGACTTGGGCTCCGACGTCTTCGATTCCTTAGAGGATTTTGATGCCTGGTCAGAAGCATCCAGAGTCTCCTGAAAAGAAGGTTTCAATAAACCTCTGTCCATTAGTTTCCTGCGCCTATCTGTCATGACCCTCCCACTAAAAGAGTGACAGATGGAACAGTCCTCTTGCAAGTGGAGAGGGCCAAGGCAGTAGACGCAGGAACTATGGTTGTCAGTCACTGACATTTTCTGGCCACACTGACAACGCTTGAAACCTGATTTTACCTTATCAGACATTATAGAAGTAAAAGACAAGTCCAGTAATGTAGTCAAATCCGAGAAAAAATTGTCAAATCCGGTATAAAAGTCAAATCCTATTAAATTTAAGAAGGGTTGTAGGCCCCGAAAAATTCTAACCGATAAAACAGCTTAACGGTACCGAGAATTTAACCAGTCAACAACACAATCACACAGTATATCACTGAAATATCAAATAGAATTAGAAAATCCAATAAAATATAACAAATAAAGTTATATCTTAGCTTTAGACGCTCGAGCTAGCTCCCAGCGATGCGAACGCAGCAGCGGCAAACTAGATCTGAGGTAAAGGCAGAGGGGGATTGTGGGTATTAGATTGTCTCGAGCTTCTTCTCGATGCAGAGCTTGCAAGAGGCCGGCACGGAGCCGAGGATCGGCTCCGAATCCATGTGTAAGAACAAACGGCGAGATTGAACACTATCACATTGGTAGATTTGTGGTAGTAAGGGGCTACTGGCAATGGAGGAAGATTATGCATTTATATTTCACAAAAACTGCTATTACAAACCTTAAGAAAATTTTGGGAGAAATAATCTCAGGCTTTTCAGCAGGAAATATTATTTATAAGTGGAATTTAATCTGCAACAGTGAGGATATGTTGGGGGGCCTAGAAGGGAAAATATAGCAAAGGAAGGTAGATTTCTGAAGAAATCTGTTAAAATATTTGGTATAAGAATATGCAAATTCAGTAGTGGAAACTTGGACAAAATTCACATATTTTCCCCAGGGTACATTAACTGGACTAGACTAAACACAAATTATACTTCACAGGAAAACTTGGATTTAATTGAAAGCTTTGAGACATAACCAATAACTATTTTAGATTACGCAGCAATAAAAAATAAGCTAAAAATGCTGGGTAATGAAGTAAAAATGAGACATTGGCATGTCCCCAACTATCTGTTACACAGAAAGGAATGGGTAGTGAAAATATTCAAGAGTTATTAGGGAGGATATAAATATTTTCAGAAGTTATAGTTAGTGAGTGTGATAAATTGAAAGAGAAGTTTAGAAACAGAGCAGAAATAAAAGGGAAATAGTTATATATTTACAGGAATCACTTACAGGAGCTAACAAAGGTTAAGGCATTTCAGAACAAGGGGAATCTCACAGAACAAGAAGAGGCACAAATGCAGAATAGTAAGAAGAAAATAAAAGAGAATCTGGAAAAATGCATGCGTTTAGAAAAATTGCTGTTAACAACTATTTTTTGATAACTCCAGAGCTCAAAAACTTTTAACAAAACAATTCAGACAGCAGAAAGCAAAAAGGGTTGTTGCCAAACATAGGGAGACTACAACATGAAAATTAACCAGATATCCTGTAAAAGTTTAAGAGAAATTTTAGAAATTTTATGAAAATTTGTATAAAGCAGAAAAATGTTGAAATAAAAAAACAGCACAGATAAAAATATTTATACAACCACAGTATCTTTTGTTGGAGAGGGCCCCCTGCACCCTTTTGGCAGGGGAGTGCAGTTAGGACTCATCTGACTGAAGGTTGCTGGTACAGGGCTCAGTTTTGAGCCTTTTTAATGGTTAAATTGTTTAATTCATTATGCTCACTGTTGCTACATAAGCCCTTCGTTTGCGCAGGTTTGCACAGGTTTTAACACAGCTACACAGAGTTAGGCGACTAGCCACTTCTCGGCTGTATTCATCTGTTTACTTGTAGTGCACCTCCGTGCACCACTGTGCACTACAGTGCAGTGAGGGTAACCATTTGTAGTTATAGATGCAAAAACTTTAGTGGGTAACTTTTCTCTTAGTAGATCCCCATAATCCAACTGAGATGTCTTTAAATTGCACATAGCTGCTCAGAGGGCACCTCAGCTGCACTTTTACCCTTTAAACAGTCCCAAAACCACCAAATCTACAATAATCTCATATCATTTAGAACCCCCCCACTAGTATAGACCCTTTATAGACCACCCCATTAGTATAGACCCGGTTTAGAGTACCCAGTTATACCAAACCCTTCTATTTTCTCTCCCCACTGTGAAAAGAGAATTTAACCCAGCATTATTGATGGTCAGTTTCCCACCATTTCTTCTACCATCCTGACTGACATGAGTAACCTGAGGCAGTGTAGCAACTACCTCGTGTACAATGACAACCCTCTACTCCTAAATCACCCAAGTACAATTTGTGAGAGATGCATCTACATTAAGACTCTGGAACCCTTGCTCTCTTGTGCACAGAACAGAAACACTGAAAAGGTTGTTATCTCACATACTACACCTCCTACACAAACCATGCACTCAACACAAACAATCATACATGGAGGTACTCAACAGAAGCCTACCTAAACACTAGTGACATTCCAAACACAAACATGCTACACCTAATACAGCACCTACAGCACTAAATACACATAAAAACACAAGCAACAGTGTCTCACCAAATAAGACCCTAAGGCAAAGAACATCAAACCAAATGTTTGTGTCATATGGTGACTCTCTTGTGAGATACACAGATGTCCCACTCAACAGACTGAACAAGGAGAAGGATACAGTCTATTGGGTGCTAGGATGCATCAGATCACATATGCACTCAAGGCTCTCAACAGTACCATTATGACTCTTGTCATAGTTCATGTTGGTGTGAATGACTTGAGACATACCACACTGGACTACATGAAGAGAGACATGATATGTAGCAACGCTAAGCAAACTGAGCTCTATGAATATGTGTCCCAGGCAGGTATGTCCCTAGCCTTGAACAGGATTCTACCCTCACCTAGGACGATACCACAATATAAACAAAAATGACTGACTTCAACAACTGGCTTAGTTTCTGGTGTCATTCTAAAAGGATCCAGTTCTTGTCAGCCTAGGATGACATGGTTGACAGACCACGCTGCTTTTCCAGCGATGGTCTTCACCTGTCACCTCCAGGCTTTCAGTAACTGGCTAAGGCACTTGCCTCCTCATAGTGCTTTTTTTAGGCAAGGTCTCAAGAACAAAATTTCTGACATGAAAATATCGCTCGCAAATAAATTAAAGGGTATGCTGCTAAACGCTAGGAGTTTAAATCAGAAACTGCACTCTCTGGAATCACTTCTCTCCCTGGAGGATGTTGACGTCTGTGCAGTCACAGAAACTTGGTTCAGGACCGCACAGAGTGCCCCGGCCTTGCAATTTTACAATGCCTTCCACACTCTCAGAATGCAAAATGAAAAACATGTGAGAACCAAAGGAGGATGAGTATCTATCTTCATCAAAGAAAAGCACACCTCTAGACTGGTTAGACAGAAAAACCCATAGAGTTACTCCAAGTTCGACTAACTGTGGATAAGACCCCCCCTTCAAGTCAATGTTAGCTATAGGCCCCTTTCAATGAACCAAGATACCCATGCTGTTTATTTGGACCTACCTGAGTCAATCAAATTACAACCAAACACTCTAGTCATGGGTGATTTTTAACTATCCCTCCATTAACTGGGAAACTTATATGACTACCAACATGCTCGCACAAAGGTTCCTGGACTTTAACACTAATTCCCTGGAACAAATTGTATGCAACCCCACAAAGGGCTGAAATATTCTTGACCTGGTCCTCACCAACATGGGTGACCACTGTGCCACCACAAGTATAGGATCCTCACTGGTTAAATCTGATCATAAATTAGTCACATTTGAAGTAGCTAGAATGCCACCACAAGTATAGGACCCTCAATGGTTAAATCTGATCATAAATCAGACACATTTGAAGTAGCTATAAATGCCTGAACCCCTCTTAGGTGAAATCAGGCTAAGAAATTTCACCCTTCTAAGGAATGGCATAAATAATATCCAAGCTCTTGTTCACACAGATGGCACTGACAACTATACTAAGGTATACACAAATGCCCTGTAGAAACACTTATACAAATGTATTGACAAAGCTGTACCTGACAAGATCAAAACAAGATCCTCAAGAAAAAATAAGCCTCCCTGGTGGGCATCTAACATTAACAAATTATCCAACAAGAGGAAGAAGCTACTATTTAAGAATAAAAAAGAGAAACCCAGCACTGAAAGAACACCCGTCTCTGCTTGAACAAACAAGTAAGACAACTTGTAAAATCCTCTAAGGGCAACTTTGAAGAAAATGTAACCATAGCTAATGATAACCATAAAGCATTCTTCAGCTATATCCATAACTTAAAAAGTAGGACCCAGATGTGTGCTGAACTAGCTGTGGATGGCATCACACACACCGATCCTGTGAAAATAGCTAACCTATTAGGTGAAAGGTTTGGTGAAAATCTACATGAAGGTTCAAACGGCTGAGATCAAAATGGGTCTCAGGTCCCCTGTTCTTTTCGGCACCAAAAAGAATCTGAAGTCCCTAATCCTACTTGGTCTGAGGGGAAGGGCTGGATGGCTCCTTTAAACAGCAACTTTTGAACTTCTAAGGTTGCGGAATCCCTTTGACTGGTTGGGGCATCTGGGATTCTTTTGTTTGGAGGGGGAGATGAAAGAAAGGGAATATGATAACCTCTGGAGATTAACTTGAATACCCACTCGTCTTGGGTGATGTCTCGCCAGGCTTCTGGGTACAGAGACGCACAGTCGGGCCTCCTCTCAGGAGCGCTGGTAGGGAGAGCCACAAAAGGAATCGCTGTCCCCTGGTTACGCGGGCCTCCTCTGCCTCTAGGGTGGCATCTACCTGAATTTCCACCTCTCCTCTGCCTCTGGAGAGGGAATCACTCTGTGAGTCATGAAAAATCCTCTGCAATTTTTGAACCACATTATTCCACCTTTCTGGCCCTTGGCATAAGGTCTAGAAAGCATGGAAAATGGAATCCACGGCAGACAGGGTTTTTCCTTCCTGCTCGCACCTAGTGAGAGTATCCTTCACCTTGGTTCCAAATAAGGATGAACCGTCAAAGGGTGCGTTGGTGAAGGTAGACTTGAAGGCCTCCGCGAAGTTACACAGGTGCATCCAGGAGTGTCTCCTAAGAGAGACTCCAGAACCCGCAGCCCTGCTCGCTCCATCGGTTGCGTACAAGATCAACCACATAGAGGAGTTGGTAATAGAATTTAGGGTAGACATCTGAGCACTGCCTTTCTGAGCCACAGCATCAGAAACGTTACCCTGTAGAGAATCTCCCAATTCCTTTAGGAGAGCTCTTTGGAGCCGCGTAAAATGCGATAAGTAGTTCGGCGACCGCAGTGTAAAGGCCGCTGAAGAGAACACACGCTTCCCATACCTGTCCATAGGCCTGGGCTCCTTGTCAAAGGGATGGATGGTAGATTACGTTTCTGCAAGTTCCTTCTTGGTGGCTGCTGCCATCACCATGGCATCTACTGGAATGCCTTTTGTAAGAAATTCTCTATCAGCCGGAGTGGACAAAAACTTGTTGGGTCTCCTAGGGACTGGTTCCACAGTGTCCGGAGTTTTCTACACCTTTCGACAAAGGAGGTCCAGGAGCTCGTCGAACAGGGGAAAAACCCAAGAGGTGGAGGGTTGGGACCCAAAGGCCTTTAGGAACACCGACTCCTCCTCAGAAGGGGCTTTAGATGGCAAGTCACCTTTCTGTCTCGGTATTTCCAAGATATCTGAAAAAGAGATATCATCAGAAGACGTCTTGGGGACCCCTCTAACTCCTCGAGGTCGGTGTCAGATGTGAGGGACTCATCTTGGGAGTCAATGTGCTTCCTCTTGCACACACTCTTTCTGGGTGGCTCCTCGGGTAAAAAACCCGGGGAGGCTTCAGAAAGCTGGGGACCACTCATGGAGGTATCCTGAGGCCTTAGGTCTTCGCTGTCTCTAGATAGAGGGTGATCGGATACTGATATCGGTGCTAGAGGGGAAAGAGTGTCGGTACCATAAGATGCAGCTGACAACCTGGCCAGCACACTCCTCATGACCTCGAAAGCTGATTCCCCCCCCGGCTCTGAAGGTCGACAAACCGCAGAAGACAGCCTCGGAGCCTAGGAAATAAGGTCCAAAGCCGATGTTGGGTCCACGTTCACCCGAGCTGAAGTGCCGAGATGAAGGCTCGGAGCTGATGAAGATCGACCTGATACCTCCCTCTCAGCTCCAACCGACGAGCTGTGAATCCTGGACCCCGTGGACGGCGCCAAAAGGGTCAGAACAGAGATGCCAGAAGGGGCTACTGAAGCCGATCTCGAGGCATCAGACGGAACCGACAGCTCTGGCTCCGAAGAAAGGTCTGGAGGAGGAACAGCCAAAGATGAAGGGAGGACGGGCTCCGGAACCGATTTTGCCAGAGCCGAAAGCAATTTAGCCAGCACCGATGACTGGAGCAGTTTCTTCACCACTTATCGACATCATCATCGGAAAGTGTCTTGGAGGATCTAGAAGACATGGTCGGGGATCTGGATCTCCCTATAGCGGGAGACTTACGAGTCGGAGAGACCGGTCGAAAAACTTGACACAGGGTCCGAAACGACAAATCTGACACCAGCTCCAATAAACCTGGAGCTGATGTAGATATCATCGAAGTACTGGCTTCTGTCGGCCCCGAAGTCAGTGGAACTGAAGAAGCAATTGTAGTTTTAATAATTTTCTCCAGAGGCTCCAAGGAGACTGACGGAGCCAGAGAGTGTTTCTTAGATGATTTTTTGTCCATCTTTTTGTCTGATTTGGAAGGAGAAGTCTTGGAACTGGAAGATCTTTCCAAATCCTCTTCAAAAGAAAGTTTCAGCAATTCTCTTAATATTAGCTTGTTCTTCCTCTCTTGCAGCACGCGGGGGCTTAAAGCATGACAGAACAAGCAGGATTTCTGTAAATGAATAGCCCCCAAGCAATACACGCACACAGAGTGCACATCCGTCAAAGACATTTTGCTGTTACACTTAACACACTTTTTGAAGCCCGAAGACCTGTGCTCTTTAGACTCCTTAGACATGTTAAGACAAGAAAACACACACACACACACACACACACACACACACACACACACACACACACACACACACACACACACAAAGAGGAAAACAGTAGGGGCACCTTCACCACAGAAATCAAAGAAGCACGGGAAACTAGAGCCTCTAACTCAAACGGCCTAGAGACCGCGAGGTAACACAGGGAGGACTAGGTCCTCTAAGTTAAATGGGCCTAGGCCAGGAAAAAAGTACAGTTTTGTACCTACGATAAATGTAGATGTTCGAGTGTATACACTGCTGTAGTCATTACACTTGGGTTATCCTGCCGTCAGGCGGTCCCTCCGTCGGCCTGAGTTCCAAAGTCTTGGTCCGGCGTCGGTTGCTGTCACTTCTTCCCTGACGTAAGTGCGACAGGGGTATATAAGATGCAGCCGACGACATTTTCTTCCGTTTTTCTTGCCCCAGATGTCAGGTGCCCCCAAAAAGGTAGGCAATGCAAATTGCTAATAGAACATACATATGAAAAGCAATCAAAAACTTTCAGTTACCAGCAAATACTCCCCATAGGTAGTAAAGGGTAGAAGACTTAGGTACGTACCAGCAAGTAAGAGGGGAAGGAGGGAGGGTAACCTGGACTGCAGCAGTGTATACACTCAAACATCTACATTTATGGTAGGTACAAAAAGTACAGTTTTGTACCTACCATAAATGTAGATGTTCGAGTGCGCATACAGCTGCAGTCATCACACTTGGGTTATCCTGCCGTCAGGTGGGTCCTCGGTCGGCCGAATTCCAAAGTCTAGGTCTGGCGTCGGGTGTCGTCACTTCTTCCCTGACATCAGTGCGGCGGGGGTATAAAAGAGGCAGCCGATGCCATTTTCTTCAGTTTTTCTTGCCCCAGATGTCAGGTGCCCCCAGAAAGGAAGGCAAAACATGATGTTATGCAAACATACATAAGTAGATAAATCAAAACAGAAGTTGCAAGCAAATACACCACAAAGGAATACCCCAAATAGGTTGTATGTTAAAGGTATTTGTCATAAGCCCTGTCCTAAGAGGGGATGGAGGGAGGGTAACCTGGACTGCAGCTGTATGCGCACTCGAACATCTACATTTATGGTAGGTACAAAACTGTACTATGTTCATCGTGCATACAGCTGCAGTCATCACACTTGGGTATAATTCAAAGCTAAGTAAGGGTGGCTGGTACTAAGCGGAATTAGGAGGGGCTAGAATGTCCTGCAGGACTGCTGTGGCAAAGCCCGCTCTAGATTTTGAGTATAGTGGTAGGTGGTAGTGCTTGGAGAAAGTGTGCACTGAACTCCAAGTAGCTGCTTCCAAAATGTCCTTGGTAGGGACCCCCCTGAGGAAAGCTGCTGAGGTAGCTGTAGCCCTGGTGGAGTGGGATCTGATGTATACAGGCACTGATTTTCCATGAAATGAATAAAAAAAGCTTATGCAGTGGGCTATCCATTTTGAAATAGTCTGTTTGGAAATAGCCTTTCCTTGAGCACCTGTAGCATAGGACACAAAGAGCTGCTCAGATTTTCGGAATGACTTTGTTCTGTCCAAGTAATAACGAAGTTGCCTGTGAATGTCCAAGGAATGTAGTAGCCTCTCTCCTTTGTTCTGTGGGTTTGGATAAAAGGTAGGTAAATGAATAGACTGATTCAAAGCCACACTGGATACTACCTTTGGCATGAAGGTAGGGTTGGTTCGTAAGGAAACCCTGTCCTGATGGAAGATGATGAATGGTTGCACAGCCATGAGGGCCTGTAGCTCTGAAACCCTTGTGCTGAAGTAATAGCCATTAGGAAGGCTGTTTTCCATGACAAGTATTGTAGCTCTGCTGAAGAAGCCGGCTCAAAAGGAGGCAGTGTCAGCTTCTCCAATATGAAGTTGAGGTCCCAGGCTGGAGTTGGTGGTTTCCGTGGGGGTTTTATATTTTTTGCCCCTCTGAGGAACTGCCTTAATAGAGGATGTGAGAATGAAGGAGGATCCGTATTGTATTGTGCTGAAATGGCTGAAGCGTGGATCTTGATGGAAGAGAAGGAGAGGCCACTGTTTAACATTTCATTTAGGTACTGTAAAATCTGGGGTATATTTATTACCCAAGGATTCTGACCCTTTGCTTGATTCCAGGAACAAAATCGTTTCCATTTGTCGGAGTAGGTTTTTCTAGTGGAGGGTCTCCTGGCCTCCAAGATGACATCCTGTACCTCCTTGGAGAGGAGAGTTTGTTGGTAAACTAAGGTATTCTCCATGCAGCTAGATTTAGCGTTCTGAGCTGGCTGTAAAGGGTCTTGTAGTTGTGCTGGGACAACAGAAGAGGAACTTGAGGAAGGGTCCATGGTGGTGAGTGTGAGAGGCTCTTTAGGAGAGGATACCAGTGCTGGTGTGGCCAGTCTGGAGCAATGAGAATCATTTGCGGCCTCTCTGCTCTGGTTTTTAGTAGGACTTTGGCCAGTAGAGGTAGAGGCGGGAAGGCATAGACTGTCAATGCTGTCCAATTGAAAGAGAGTGCGTCCACTTTCCAGGCCTGTGGATGATAGGTCCTTGAGCAGAATTTTTCCAGCTGGTAATTTCTGTGGGTAGCAAATAGATCTATGTCTGGCTGTCCCCATGCCTGAGTTATCTTTGAGAAGACTTGAGGATGCAACTTCCATTCGTGTGGGTCTGTCATTTTTCTGCTTAAGTTGTCTGCCAGTGTGTTTTCCTTCCCTGGCAGGAATTGTGCCTGTAGTTGAATTTGTAATTCCAGTGCTGTGTTCCACAGGGTCATGGCTTGCCTGCACAGGGGGTATGAATGCGTTCCCCCCTGTTTATGTACCACATGACTGTGGTGTTGTCTGTCCTTATTAATAGCTGGCCTGGATGCAGTAGGTCTTTGAAGGTCATAAGAGCATTTTGCACGGCTAGCATCTCCTTTTGGTTGATGTGTAGGTGCATCTCTTTTTGGGACCATTTTCCCTGAATACACTGACCTGCCATGTGTGCTCCCAGGCATAGTCTGAGGCATCTGTTGTGATGATTTGAGTTGCCTGTGGTAAACTGAAAGGAAGACCTGTGTTTCTTTGGCATGCTTGAGCCCACCACAAAAATTCCTTTTGAAGGCATGGAATGAGTGGTATAATTGTTTCCAAGCTGTGGCTGTGCTGAGACCATAAGTTTTTTAGGTACCATTGTAGTTTCCTCATATGCAGCTTTGCAAATGGTATTAGTAAGATGCAAGATGCCATGAACCCCAGAGCCTGCAGGATTTTCCTTGCAGTTAGCCTGGTTAAAGTTGCCATTTTGTTGTAGTATTGAGACAGTTGCCCTTGTTTGTCTGGCATGAGGTAGGCCATCTGGGTTGTTGTATTTAAGCTGGCACCCAGGAAAATTATCTGTTGAGAAGGTATTAGCTTTGATTTCTTTTTGTTTACTGTGTACCCCAGGCAGTTTAACAGATTTATTACAAACGCCAGATGTTGCAATAGAAGGTCCTTTCTGTCTGCTTGGATCAGGCAGTCGTCCAGATATGGGTAGATTTGGATTCCTCATTGTCTGCAGAAGGCAATTAATGATGCCAGGCATTTCGTAAACACTCTGGGCGCAGTAGATAAGCCAAAGGGCAATGCAGAGAATTGGTAATGGGTTGAACCTGCAAGAAATCTGAGGTATCTTCTGCAATCTTGTCTGATAGGGACATGCAGGTATGCCTCCTTGAGGTCCAACGTTACCAGCCAAGACTCCTTGCCCAGCATGGGAAGAAGCTGCTGTAATGTGAGCATCTTGAATTTTGGTACCTCTAGATATGTGTTTAGAATAGATAGGTCTAAGATGGGTCTCCAATCTTTGTCCTTCCTTGGTACCAGAAATAGTCTTGAATAAAAACCTTGACCTTGTTCTTTTGCAGGTACCTCTTGAATTGCTTTCATATCCATGAGAGTGGAAATTTGCCTTTGTGCCTCTGCCCATTGATTTTGTGGCAGGTTTGGCATGCCTCTCATTTTTGGAAGGATGTGAAAGTGGAACCTGTAGCCTCTGTCTATAATATCCAGAATCCATTTGTCCTGTGTAACAATGTGCCAGTTTTTTGAAAATAAGGCCAGTTTTCCGCCCAAAGGTGCTGCCATTATATCTTTGCTTGGCAGGCATAGGGGAAAGTCATTGCATCTGTTTTCTAAATGACTGTGGTCTGTCTTCTCCACCTCTGGGGGTTGGTGTTTGCCACTGTCTAGCTCTGTAAGATCCTTGAGGTTGTCCTCTACCCCTTGGGCATCTGAATCTGCCCCTTTGGGGTCTGTCTGTGGCTGGAAAGGACCAATTTTTTGAAGGCCAGTTTCTGCTGAAGCGTGGAGGCTGCACCTGCAAGAAATCTTTAACTGTTTGCATAGATTTCGCTTTTTCCTCCATTTTCTTTAGTACCTCCTCAGCTTTACCACCGAACAATACATCTTTTTGTAGTGGTGCATCTAATAACTTAGCTTTGACATGATCTGGTAAGGTTTGCTCTTTGAGCCAAGCATGCCTACGTATGACAGACCCTGTGACAGCGGCTCGGCATGAGGCCTCTAAAGCATCAAAACCACACTGCAAGGTATGTTTCCCCACTTGTTCTGCTCCATGCAACAAATCCTGCAACTCTTTCAAGTCTGGTTGTTCTGTTTGTGTCATTTTGCCTTTCAGCTGAGATAGCAAGAACTGTTGGTATTTTAACATATGAAATTGACAGTTTAATGCCCTCATGGTTAAAGTGGCTGAGGTATACACCTTTTTCCCCCCACCTTTCTAATGCTCTAGAATCTCTCTCTGAAGGCAAAGGGTATTTTAGCAGTAGAGGCCTTAATCCCCTTGGGACCCTGTGAAATTGTTTCTGGGTCAGCAGTATGGCTTTTATAAAGGAACTGGTGAGAATCAGGAACCTGGTAATATCTTTCTGGTTTAACAGGGGCTGGAGGTAATGAGTCTGGATTAAGACTGGCTTCTGTGTACACATCATCCAAAATATCTAAGACAGGAGGAATAGCCAGGGGCCTATGCTGGGGAAGTAGCAGAAATTCCCTGAGCCTTTTCTTGGAATCTGAGTAATCTTGGCCTTCCCAGTGGAAGTGCTCTCTCAGTGTATGCAGGGTGTCCCCAAAAGAGAAGTCCTCAGGGGGGGAGACCGAGGGAATAGACTCCTCAGCATCACAGTCTTCAAATAGGGAATAGGAGTAATCCTGGTCCTCAGAATGGTCTGAAGTAATAGAAGCCTGGTCTGAGGAAGGGTAGTCTTCCTCCAACCTGGGTCTTTTGTCTGAGGGGGGTTGAGAACCCCTGATGAGAGTAAGCAAATCTTCAGCCATTTTAAGCATCTGTTTTTTAGGCATGGGGCCTTGAGAGGGGGTCTGAGGCCCTGCTTTTTTAATTTTCATTGCAGCTTTAGATTTAGTAAATGTTTTAAAAGAGGAGGTGGTAGGCCTGTACACGCCTTCAGAAATGGCAGGCCTGGCTAAAATTTCGGTTTCCCCGCCAAGATTGGCATCGGTATCTGCAGTGGAAATGGAGACCAAGGATCCTGCGGCTTCGGGTACTGAAGTCGCCGGTGAAATAGTTTCATCGGTAGTCAGGGGCTGCGTAGGCACCTCGCTGAGAACCGGAGAACCGGTAGTCGGCCTAAGCATGATCTCAGTAGTCGGTGCAGGCCTCGGATGCCTATCCTTATCCTTGCGTCTTTTGCCTAAAACTGGCGTCGGAGCATCCGACTACATGATATAATTAAACTTTTTGCCAAAATAATGAAGGGCGAACTCCGCCCGGCGCTTAATAGTGCGCTTGTTAAACCTAGCACAAAAACGGCAGGCCGAGACGTCGTGGTCTGGCCCAAAGCAAGGTATACAGTAAGAGTGAAAATCCTTATGCGGTATTTGCTTCCCACAAGAAATGCAATTATTAACTTTGTCTGACATCGGTCTGAGGCAAGAAAAGTTTCAACGGGTACTTAGCTTTAAAGAAGACTTCGGCTGAAATACTGTTCGTAAATCTCAGGAGCTGGCCGACCGGCACTTGCAAACTGCTTCTGCTTCGGGCACCGCGTGGCAAGAAAGACTGAAGAAAATGGCGTCAGCTGCCTCTTTTATACCCCTGCCACACTGACGTCAGGGAAGAAGCGACGACAACCAACGCCGGACCTAGACTTTGGAATCCGGCTGACCGAGGACCCGCCTGACGGCAGGATAACCCAAGTGTGATGACTGCAGCTGTATGCACGATGAACATCTGTACTATGTTCATCATGTTACACTGCTGTAGTCATTACACTTGGGTAGAATCCCAAAGCTGAGGTAGGGTGTCTGGTTCTATAAGGCATTAGGGGTGGCTATAAGGCCCTGCATCATTGCAGTGGCAAAGCCAGCTCTGGATTTAGAGTAAAGAGGCAGATGGTAATGCTTGGTAAAGGTATGTACAGAACTCCAAGTTGCTGCTTCCAAAATGTCTTTGGTCGGTACTCCTCTGAGGTAGGCAGTTGAAGTGGCTGTTGCCCTGATGGAATGAGACCTAATGCTGTTAGGTACAGTTTTCCCATGGTGTGTATAGCAGAAACGTATACAGTGTCCTATCCATTTTGAAATGGTCTGTTTTGAAATGGCTTTTCCCTGTGCTTCTGCAGCATATGCTACAAACAATTGCTCAGTTTTCCTGAAAGCTTTGGTTTTGTCCAAGTAGAAGCGTAACTGCCTGTGTATGTCCAAAGAATGCAGCAGTCTCTCCCCTTTATTCTGTGGGTTTGGATAAAAAGTTGACAAGTGAATAGTTTGGTTTAGAGCCACACTTGATACCACCTTTGGCATAAAAGTAGGGTTTGTTCTTAAAGACACCCTGTCTTGGTGGAAAATGATGAAAGGTTCCACTGCCATTAGTGCCTGTAATACTAAAACTCTTCGTGCTGAGGTTATTGCCAGGAGCAGAGCAGTTTTCCAAGAGACATATTTTAAATCTGCTGAGTTAGCTGGCTCAGAAGGAGGTAAAGTTAATTTTTTCAACACAAAGTTGAGGTCCCAAGTTGGAGTTGATGCTCTACGGGGCGGTCTTATGTTTTTAGCCTCTCTGAGGTACTGTTTTAGCAAAGGATTAGAAAAAATAGGTGGGTCCGTGTTGTAATGAGCAGAGATGGCAGAGGCGTGGATCTTGATGGATGAAAAGGAGAGGCCTTTGTCCAGCATCTCAGTTAAATATTGTAGTATCTGAGGGATATTTTGGACAAGAGGGTCAAGGCTGTGAGCCTGGTTCCAAGCACAGAATCTCTTCCATTTATCCGAATAGGCTATCCTGGTGTTAGGCCTTCTGGCCTCCAGAATGACATCCATAACAGCTTTGGAGAGAGGCATTGCTTGCTTAACTAAGGAATCTGCCATGCAGCCAGGTTTAAAGTCTTTAGCTGGCTGTGAAGTATCTGATTGTTGTGCTGAGTCAGAAGATGTGGGATTTGAGGCAAAATCCAGGGTGGACCTTGTGCTAAGTTCTTTAAGATTGGGTACCAGTGCTGGCGTGGCCAGTCTGGGGCAATCAGGATCATCTTTGGCTTTTCTTGCCTGGCTTTTATGAGTACCTTTGGAAGGAGAGGTAGTGGTGGGAAATCATATACTTGTAGGTTTTTCTAGTTGAATGAGAGGGCATCCACTTTCCATGCTTGTGGGTAGTACGTCCTTGTGCAGAATTTCTGTAGTTCATTGGGGATGCAAACAGATCTATGTCTGGGCTCCACCATTTTTGTGTTATCATTCTGAATATTTGTGGATGTAATTTCCACTTGTGCAGATCCATGATGTTTCTGCTTAAGTCGCCTGCCAGTGTGTTTTTCTCTCCTGGCAGGAATTGTGCTTGCAGATGAACTTGATAGGTTAGAACTGTGTTCCACAAGGTCATGGCTTGTCTGCAGAGGGGATAAGAATGAGTGTCCCCTTGCTTGTTTATGTACCACATAACTGTGGTGTTGTCTGTCTTTAGTAGTAGTTGTCCTGGATGCAGAAGGTCCTTGAAAGCTATAAGGGCATTTTGTACAGCTAGCATCTCTTTTTGATTCATGCGAAGATGCCTTTGTTCTGCGGACCACTTGCCTTGAATACATTTTCCTGCCATGTGTGCTCCCCAGGTGTAATCCGATGCATCTGTTGTCAGTGTTTGCCTGGCTGTGGGTTGAGTGAAAGGCTGTCCCTTGTCGAGGTGACATGCTTGAGCCTACCATCGAAACTCCTGTTGAAGGCTAGGAATTAGTGGTATTACTGTTTCCAAACTTTGACAGTGTTGAGACCAGACACTCTTTAGGTACCATTGTAGTTTCCTCATATGCAGTCTGGCATACGGAATTAGTAGTATGCAAGACGCCATGTAACCCAAGGCCTGCAGAATTTTTCTTGCAGGGAGTTGGGTCTTTGTTGCCATCAACTGAAAATACTGAGTCAGTTGTCCTTGCTTGTCTGGCGTGAGATAAGCCATCTGGGCCGTTGTATTCAAACTGGCACCCAGGAATATTACCTCTTGTGAGGGCACTAGTTTTGACTTCTTTTCGTTTACTGTGTACCCTAGGCAACTTAATAACTTTTTTACAAATGCCAGATGCTTTAGAAGAATGTCCTTCCTCTCTGCTTGAATCAGGCAGTCGTCCAGGTATGGATAAATTTGAATTCCTTTCCGTCTGCAAAATGCAATTACTGGTGTCGGGCACTTTGTGAAGACCCTGGGCACAGTAGATAAGCCAAAGGGTAGTGCAGAGAATTGGTAGTGCATTGAACCAACTATAAATCTGAGGTATCTTCTGCAGTTTTGTCTGATAGTGACATGCAGGTATGCCTCCTTGAGGTCCAAAGTTACGAGCCAAGCTTTCTTGCCCAGCATGGGAAGAAGCTGCTGTAGTGTCAACATTTTGAATTTTGGAACATCCAGGTAAGTGTTTAGAGAAGAAAGATCCAGAATGGGCCTGCAGGCTTTGTCTTTTCTGGGAACCAGAAAGAGTCTTGAGTAAAATCCTTGTCCTTGCTCCTGTGTTGGTTACCTTTTGAATAGCTCTCATGTCCGTGAGTGCTGTAATTTGTCTTTGAGCCTCTGCCCATTGATTTGGTGGCAGATTTGGCATTCCTTTTAGCCTTGGCAGAGTGTGAAAGTGGAACCTGTAACCTTGAAATACAATGCTGAGAACCCATTTGTCTTTGGTGATCATATGCCAATTGTGACAGAAAAATGCCAGTTTTCCTCCCAAAGGGCTGCCAAGAGAGAACTGTTTGGCAGCTGTAGTGGGAAGTCATTGGGGCTGGTTTTTGTAGGGTTGAGGCCTGTCTTCCCCTTCTTTCTGGGTTGATGCACCCCACTGTCGAGGCCTGCAAGGACCTTCTGGTTGACTTCTACCTCTTGGACGTCTGTATCTGCCCCTTTGAGGTCTGTCTGTAACTGGAAAGGACAAATTCTTTCTTGGCCAATTTCTGCTAAATCGAGGAGGCTGAACCTGTAAGAAATCCTTCACAGTTTGCATAGATTTTGCCTTATCCTCCATTTTCTTTAATACCTCTTCTGCCTTAACTCCAAATAAAACATCCTGCTGCAAAGGTGCATCCAATAATTTTGCTTTAACATGATTTGGTAACGTCTGTTCTTTTAACCAAGAATGTCTTCTAATGACAGATCCTGTAACTGCTGCTCTACAGCAGGTCTCTAATGAATCAAAACCACATTGCAAAGTATGTTTTCCCACTTGTTCAGCTGCAAGCAATAAATCCTGCATTTCTTTATAATTAGGAGGATCTGAGTTTGGAAGCATTTTTTGTTTCAACTGAGACATCAAATATTGCTGATATTTTAGCATGTGAAACTGGCAATTTAAGGCCCTCATTGCTAAAGTTGCAGAGGTATATACTTTCTTCCCCCATCTGTCTAATACTCTGGAATCTCTGTCAGAGGGGACTGGATTCTTTGCTGAGGAGGCCTTTACCCCTTTAGGGCCCTGAGAAATAGTTTTAGGGTCAGCAGCAAGGCTTTTATAAAGAAATTTGTGAGAGTCAGGGACTCTGTAGTATCTGTCAGGCTTAACTGGAGCAGGAGGTAAAGAATCAGGATTTAAACTGGATTCAGTATACACATCATCCACAATATCTAACACTGGCGGAATAAACAAGGGGTCTGTGTTGAGGTAATAAAAGGAAATCTCTGAGCCTTTTCTTGGATTCTGAATAATCCTGGCCCTCCCAATGGAAATGCTCCCTCATGGTATGCAAGGTTTCCCCAAAGGAGTAGTCTACTGGCGGAGAGGCTGACGGAATTGATTCCTCAGCATCAGAATCCTCATAAGGGGGTAAAGAGTATCCTAGGTCTGAGGATGAATCTGAAGAGATGGATACCTGGTTGGATGAGTCATAGTCTGCATCCCGTCTAGGCCTTTTATCAGGAGGGGGAATGGCACTCCCTGATCAGAGTGATTAAGTCTTCGGCCATTTTGAGCATTTGTTTCTTACGCATGGAGGCCTGTCCAGGTGAATGTTGAATTTGTTTCTTTGTTTTTAAAGGAGTTTTAGACATAGCAGAAGATTTAATGGTTAACTGAGTAGGTCTGAAAACACCGTCTGAGGCTACGGGTTGTTCAGCTACTCCGGATCCCTCTGAAGGGTTAGTCTCGGTAGGCTGTAAATCTGGTGCGTCCGAAGGCCCAGCCATCTCCACGTGGGACTCAAAGGCAGCTTGAGGTTCTAAAGATGCGGTCGTCAGGGGCTGCGAAGGCGCCTCGCTGAAAACCGGGGAACCGGCGACTGGCCTAGAAGAGGCTTCGTCATCAGTTTTGGGCCTCGGATGCCTGTCCTTGTCTTTGCGCTTTTTGTGTATTCCAGTTGTCGGTAGTTCCGACGGCATGGTATAACTGAATTTTCTGCCAAAATAATGTCGGGCAAAATCAAACCAACGTTTAATAGTGCGCTTGTTAAACCTAGCACAAAACCGACAACCTGTGACGTCGTGGTCTGGGCCTAGGCATGGGATACAATAAGAATGGAAATCCTTATGAGGTATTTGCTTCCCACAAGAAATACAGTTATTAACTTTTACTGACATCGGTCTGAGGCAAGAAAAAGTTTCCCCAATGGGGTACTTAGCTTTGTAGAAGACTTTGGTTCTGGATTCGGAATGAAAATCTTAGGAATCGGCCAACTGGCACTTGCGAACTGCTTTTGCTTCGGGCACCACATGGCAAGAAAGACTGAAGAAAATGGCATCGGTTGCATCTTATATACCCCTGTCGCACTGACGTCAGGGAAGAAGCGTCAGCAACCGACGCCGGACCAAGACTTTGGAACTCAGGCCGACTGAGGGACCACCTGACGGCAGGATAGCCCAAGTGTAATGACTGCAGCAGTGTAACACGATGAACATCAGGGGAACAACAAACAGTCACACACCACAAGGAACCCGCTGACAAGGGGGAGTAACCTGCTAGACAGGGGTCCAGGGAAGTAAACAGTGTGGGAAGAAATAGCCAGGGAATTGTTATGGCTAGGCTTGTATAGGCCCTAGGGCTAATAGCCTAGTACCAACCTATGAACAATAAGAACAAGAACAACAGAAAAAAAACAGGGGAGGACTAGGTCCTCTAACTGAAACAGGGCTAGCCCGTAAACACCAAGGGAAACGGGATACCAGAAAAGTTCAATAAACTGTTAGAAGTAAAAACACACACACTAGCTATTAAAATAGCTTTTGGAGCTACTAAATCGAACAAATAGTAGAAAATTTGTACTTAGCCACGGCCAAGAGCGAGACCAAGTCCGAGCTGTACGAGCAGCAAACGAGATCTGGGGATAGGCGCATTGCAGCATAGGATACCTCTTAGCCACGAGCCAATTGAAGACTTTGAGCTAGAGTATGGCCGAGTCAGAGCCGAGGTTCAGCTCTGAACCCACAGGTAAGAATGTAGGCGAGACTGGACTACATAACATCTTGAGTTAGCAACTCCATTAGTTACTCTCTTCAACCACAGCCTGAGTACTGGTTCAGCCTGAGTACTGGTTTTGTCCCTGCTGAATGGAAAACAGCAACTGTCATCCCCCCTCATAAATGGGGTACAGCAACAGACCCTGGGAACTTTTAGTTATGTACTCACCATAACTTCAGATGTTTGGGATCCATCTCGCCTACATTCTGACTGATGGGTTCGGAGCCGATCCCTCGGCTCCGACTCGGCACGCTTATGCCAAAGAGCGAAGTCTCTTATTGGCTGAGCTTATTATATCCCAGGATGCACCACTACCAGTCCCCCAGATCTAGTTTGTCCGCATACATGCACACATGCACGCACTGATTATATAACATCGTCAGATGAAACAAGATAAAAACAGTAGAACTCAAACCGCTCAATCTCTGCTGAGGTCCAAGGCAGGGGGAAGGAGGGTGGGTATTAGGAATGAAGGCGAGATGGATCCCAAACATCTGAAGTTATGGTGAGTACATAACTAAAAGATGTTAGGTGATCCTGTCTCGCCTACATTCTGACTGATGGGACAGCGCCCTAGCACCTGAATCCTGGGTGGCTCACTGGAAAACACTCCTGAGTACCGTGGAACCAAATGATGCTCGCCTTTAGATGCCACATCCAATTTAAAGTGGGAAATGAAAGTGTGCGGATTGGACCAAGTAGCCGCAGCACAAATCTCAGAAATAGCGAGCTTGGAATGAAAAGCTATAGAAGTCGCCATAGCTCTGGTAGAGTGAGCTTTGATAGATGTTGTAAGTTGCTTATTCAAGAGGAATAAGCCTGAGTTATACAATCTCTAATCCATTTGGAGATAGTAGCTTTTGTGATGGTTTTACCCAATTTATTGTCTGAGAAGGACACAAACAACTGGTCTGATTTACTTAATTTGCTGAGTCCTGTCTAAATAGAAGCGCAATTGCCTGTGAACATCCAATTTATGGAGAGTGTATTCTGCTTCATTGGAGAATTTTGGAAAGAAAACTGGTAGCTCTAGAGATTGTTGGAGACAGAGATTAGAACAGACCTTTGGGACAAAAGATGGATTAGGCCTAAGTGATACTCTATCCTTGTGAAAAATCAAGTACGGTGGTTTGATAGATAGGGCTTGAAGCTCTGAAACTCTTCTTGCAGAGGTAATTGCAACTAAGAAGGCAGTTTTCCAAGACAGATATTTTAACTCACATGTAGCAGCCGGTTCGAAAGGGGAAGATGTTAATGCACGAAGCACCAAATCAAGATCCCACGGAGGCGCAGGATGAAAAACTGGGGTCTTAACAGGCCCGCACCTTTAATGAAAGTTTTGCATAATCTGCTGCTCATCAATGGAGGATCCATGGATTCGTGAAATTTAGAGATAGCCGCTAGTTGGACTTTAATAGTAGAGACAGAAGATCCTTGATTAAACAGGGATGTTAAGAATTTCAAAACCTCTGGGATTGGAGCAGTGATAGGGTCTAAGCCCCTGAGTTGAGCCCAGATAGCAAACCTCTTCCACTTACTGAGGTACAATTTCTTAGTGGTGGGTTTGTGGGTCAAGATAAAATGTGAATAACTTCCGGGTCTAATGTGTGATTTCTGACTAAAGTCGGAAGTGGAGGAGCCAAGCTGTCAACTTCAAGGAGTGAAGGGACTGATGTTGTCGTCCCGACTGATGAATTAGCAGATCCGGAGTTAGATCTAAAGTCCAAGGATCGTCCACCGCATGTTTCTTCAGGTAGGGAAACCATACCTGACGAGGCCAGTGCGGAGCAATCAGTATCATTGTGGACCCCAATTGAGAAGCTTTCTGAATGACTTTGGAGAGAAGTGGAATCGGAGGAAAGGCATAAAGTAGCCCTGTTGGCCAAGGTTGTGCTAGAGCATCCATAGCTGCTTCCCCCTGATGTGGAGTCAAGGAGAAGAACCTTTTGCACTTTGTGTTTTGTGGTGTTGCAAACAGGTCGCAGCACGGCGTCCCCCATCTCCTGAAAACCTGAGCTGCTACTGTTTCGTTTAGGGACCACTCGTGAGGAGAGAGAATTGTCCTGCTTAATCTGTCTGCCAATATATTTGATTTCCCCAGAATGTGGGTCGCTACCAAGAAACGGCTGGTAGCTACAGCCCATTCCCACACCCTCATGGCCTCTCTGCAAAGGGGGTAAGATCTGGTCCCTCCTTGTTTGTTTAGATACCAGACCACCGACATGTTGTCTGTGTGGATGGCGATTATGCCCTGAGGGAGAAACTTGTGTAAGGCCTGTAGGGACAGAAGTACAGCCCTCATCTCCAATACATTGATGTGGAGAAAAGTTTCGTCTGGAAGCCAGGAGCCCTGAACTAACCTGCCCAGACAATGCCCCCCCCACCCTGTCTGGGAGGCATCTGTCGTCAGGGTGACCACTGGAGAGGGAATAACAAAAGGACTTCCTGATTTAGATTGGATGTCTGAAGCCACCAGCGAAGGTCCCGCTTGCATGTTTCTGTAATCATAATGGGGTGATTGAGGGAAGATCCTGAAAGGACCATTGAGTCGATAATAGCCACTGAAGAATCCTCATGTGCAATCTTGCCAGAGGAACTAGAAGAACCGTGGCAGACATCGAACCTAAAACTTGTAGGACCATCCTGGCTGGGGCCTTGGATCTTGAAATCAGGGCTTGAACTTGGCCTTGTAAAGTTTGGATCCTTTCGGTAGGAAGAAAACGCGCATCAATTTTGAGTCTATCTCTGCTCCTATGAACCTTATGCGCTGAGAGGGCAGCAAGACAGACTTTGACCAATTGAATGTAATTCCCAGGGTAGCACCCAGGAGATGGTGGCTTTGAGGTTGTCCATTAGTAGATGACTGGTGGTGGCAGTCAGGAGCCAGTCGTCCAGATAGGGAAACACTTGGAATCCAAGACTCCTCAGGTGAGCCGTTACTACTGCCAAACATTTGGTGAACACCCTGGGGCTGTGGTGAGACCAAAGGGCAGAGCACAAAATTGGAAATGACTGTCTCCCAGGCTGAAGCGCAGATACTTCCTGGATGCCCGATGTATCGGTATGTGATAATAGGCGTCCTTGAGATCTATGGAGCACATCCAAACATCCTTCTCCAACAATGGGAGAATGGATTGTAACGTGACCATTCGGAATTTAGATTTCGTGGACGGATTGGTTTAGTCTGCTGAGATCCAATATTGGTCTCAGGTCCCCTGTCTTTTGGCACTAAAAAGAACCTTGAGTAATTTCGGATCCGATCTGGTCTGTGGGGACCGGTTGGATGACTCCTTTTTCTAGCAGCTTTAAAGCTTCTGCGGCTGCAATTTCCCTTTGACTGGGTGGTGGGTCCGGGATTTTTTTGGATGGTGGGGGTGAGTGTGTGAAGGGGATGGTGTAACCTCCGGCAATAATCCGAAGCACCCATCTGTCCTGAGTGATTGACTCCCAGGCTTTTAGGTGCTTGTCAACGGCACCCGACTGGCTCCGGAGCAGCACAGCCGGGCAATCCCTCATGAAGTGTGGGAGGCTGAAGAGCCACGAAAGGACTCGCGGTCTCCAGAATTGCGGGGCCCTCTGCCGCCTCTGGGACGGCGTCTCCCAGAAAAATTTCCCGCCCTCTGCCTCTGGAAGGGAATCTTCCTGCTGTTGATGGAAAAACTTACGTGATTTGCGGAACCACATCTTCCCTCCTCCTTTAGCCTTGGGATAAGGCCGAAGGGAGTGGAATAACGTGCACCCACGGCAGATAAAGTTTTTCCTTCTTGCTCACAGCGGTAAGAGTGTCTTTAACCTTAGGTCCAAATAAAGAGGACCCATCAAAGGGAGCATCGGCGAAGGAAGACTTGAAGGCCTCCGAAAACGACATTAAACGGAGCCAGGCTTGTCTCCATAGAGCCACGCCTGTGCCTGCCGTTCTACCGCCTTCGCCGCATACGAAATGAGCCTCATGGACGAGTTAGAAATTGAAGCAAGGATAGCCAACTGAGAGCTAACCGACTGGGCTAGCTGCTCAGGTAGGTTACCTGAGAGGGAATCTGACAGCCCCTTGACCAGATCCCTCTGAAGCCTGGTAAAATGTGCCAAATAATTCAGGGACCTTAAAGTAAAGGCCGCTGAAGTCAGGGTACGCTTCTGCATCGGTCCATGCTGCTAGACGGCTTATTAGGAGGATGGAGGGACGTTGAAGCCTCTGCCACGTCCTGTTGTGTAGCAGATGCCACCACCATGGCATCTACAGCCACGCCTTTAGTGAGGAACTCCTTCTCGGGTGGGGCAGACAAAAATTTGTTAGGACGAGAAGGGACTGGTTCCACGGTATCTGGATGTTCCCACGCCTCCGACAAACTAAATCCAGGAGCTCGTCAAGGGCGGAGACACCCAGGAGGTGGAGGGCTGAGCCCCAAGGCCTTGAGGAGCACTGACTCATCAGCAGAGGGGGTTTGGATATCCAGCCGCCTCGTTGTTTGAGGATCTCTAAGATGTCTGCAAATGAGACATCATCCGAGGACGACTGGGACCCCTCCGCATCATCAAGATCAGTGTCCGATGTAATAGACTCGGGGAGTCCACGTGCTTCCTCTTGCACGATCTCTTCCTTGGGGTTCCTCTGAAGACAACTCAAGAACCCTCAGGAGGAGGGGAACCCCAATGGGGTAACCTCAGGCCCAGGGGCTCCGCTGCCTAAGGACAGGGAACTGCCAAAGACCCAGTCTCCACGCCCAGGAAGGTGCCAGTAAAGCCGGAGAGATGGCAAGAAGACTTGGCCAAGGCACTCCTCATAGCTCTGAAAGCCGGACCCCAGAATCCTGGGAGTGTCCGTCCCCGAGCCATGATAGCAGACGGAAGTCCCGCAGTCAAGCACCGAGAGGGAGGCTCGGAACCGACAGCATAGGTCCCAAACATCACCCCAGGTCCAGCCGAAGAAGTCCGTGTACCAAACTCGGACCTGAAGGCCGGGTTGGAGTAAGGGTCGGAGCCGACCCTAAGATCTCCACCGGCTCCAACAGCACCTGCTCCGACGGAGCCAAGCGGTCGGAGGAGGAATAGCAATGACATGGGCATGGGCCATCGGCTCCAAGCCAACTGGGTCGGAGCCAAAACAAATTTTGAAAGACTGGGGACTGGAACAGTCTTTGGAGCACCCTGTCTATGTCCGAATCTGACATCCTCGATGACCTAGAGGATACTGAACGGGTTCGAGATGGCCTCTCCAACGGCCCCAAGGGGCTAGGGGACCGCCCGAGGCGACTCGATGACTATCGGTGCCGAAGGAATACCCACACTAGTTTCCATCGGTGCCGAGGAGGACTTCGGCGCCGAGGAGGAAGTGTCTGAGCGGACAACCTTTGTCGGCTCCGAGACCAGTGGAGCCGACGGTGACCCGCCTCTCGATGCCCCAGCCATCGGCTCCGAAGCCAGAGGAGTCGAGACTGGTGGCATCGAGGCAGACCGTTCGCCTCGGCTCCGAAGTCCTTGGAGCCGAAGGAGAAATCTGCCTATGTCTTTTGGCGGTCGGATCCGACGGACTGGTCGGAGCCGACGCCCTTTTCTTTTTAGCGGGAGAAGGAGAGGATGCTAAAGCTTCTTCGAAGGAGGGTTTTACAAGACCTTTTAATATGAGCTTATTTTTCCTCTCTTGGAGGACCCTCGAGGAAAAAGCGTGACACACGCTGCAGGACTCCTGCAAATGCTTTGCACCCAAACAATAAACACAGAGAGAGTGGTCATCTGTGATCGACATTTTAAAGTTGCACTTGGTGCACTTTTTAAAGCCTGAAGGCCTAGGTACCTGAGACATTCCGTGAATTAAAGTCCAAAACACAGTACAAACACTGTAAATTATTAAGAAATTCTCTTCTTTGACCTTTTTAAACAAGAAAGATAAACTATCCACAGTATAAAGGATCCGAGATCCCTAACAAAACAGAAGTCACCTACAATCAAAAAGACCAGGAAGGCCTTTACACACAAGAGGTACTCCTAGTCAACACTCACAACACAAGAATTTACTAAGTAAATTCCACCAAACTCACTCAAAACACAAGAATAGCTGTTAAAACAGCTTTTGTTGAAGAAAAATAGAAATTCCTGACAGAAAAACTAGTGAAATTAATCACTACTTAGCTCAGCCAGCTCGAGACCACGTCTTCACTTGTTAGCGGCAAACGAGATCTGGGGGACTGGTAGTGGTGCATCCTGGGATATAATAAGCTCAGCCAATAAGAGACTTCGCTCTTTGGCATAAGCGTGCCGAGTCGGAGCCGAGGGATCGGCTCCGAACCCATCAGTCAGAATGTAGGCGAGATAGGATCACATAACATCTACAGAACTATAAGCTTAATCAGCCTTATTTGTAAGGCCATGGAATTAATTATCATGGACCTTATAAATAAGGATATAGATGATATCCAAATTCTTCATCCAGCACAGTCTGGGTTTGTCAAAGGCAGGTCATGCCTGTTAAACTTGGTGGACTTCTTCAAAAACGTCACCACAGCACATAGACGAAGACAAATCTGTGCATACACACTACCTTGACTTAGCCAAGGCCTTTGACACAATCCCACATTTGGGCATCAGTGATAAACTCTCCCAGTTGAATATCCTTATGTTGTCAGGTGGGTGGCTAACTGGCTCACTGACAGATCACACTCAGTTAAAGTTGGGGACTTTACCTCAGCCAGCAAACCTATCACCAGTGTGGGTCCACAGGGGTTAGTGCTGGACCCCCTACTGTTTGAAATATATTTCTCAGAAGCTCAGGCCAAAAGAGAGGGGCTGTGGTTGACTATGCTTGCTGACAACTGCAAATTAGGTGCAATTATTGAATCTCCAAATAATGTCACTATACTTCAAAAGGGACTTACACAAACCAATGATTGATGCCAAAGCCATGGACTCAAACTCAATGCAAAAAAAAAATGCATTAACATCCCCTTCAGTAAAAACAGTAACCCTGCAGAGTATCATACAAACAATAATACCCTAAAAGTACTAACTCAGCAGTGACAGACTTGGGAACACAAGTTGACTGTAGCTAAAACTTTGACCACCATGTGTCTAATGTGGTAAGGAAGGCATTCTATGTTGCACACCTCATAAGTAACGACATTTCCTCAAGAGCGAAAGAGGTCATGACACTCCTGTACTTGACCCTCATCAGGCCAATATTTGAGTACAATTCTCCCTTTGGCATGTACCTTACCAGGCACCTGCAGCAACTTGAGAGACAACACATCATACACTGACAGACTGAAGTCACTGTCACTGTACTCAGTAGCATACAGACTACTTAAAGGAGACTTGTGCCTGGCCTACAGATCAATCTTGGATCCAAACTTAATGGAAATGCTGCACATCCGCAAGACAAATGGGACAAGGGTCACCCGCTCCAGGGACCTTAACTCATTAACACAGAGTACCTTCTCATGGCGCCTCTGTGCTTAGCACCGAGTGCGCCATGAGAAGATAGCAATTCCATTCTGTTAACCCCGAGTGCCTTCTCCCAGCGCAGTTAATTTTGTAGTCAGATAGTAACTCCACAGTTGAAAATTAAGATGAAAAAGTAACTGAACTCTGTCAGTTACCTTGTCAGCTTAATTTTCAGTATACAATTACGTGGTGGTTATATTTGACTTCTCGGAGAAAATCGGCTTGCAAGTCACTCTGTACTTTCTTCTCATAGCAAGCCGATTTTCTATGCAAGCCGTTATGTCCAATCACAGTACACTTAACTCCTCCCACCCCTTGACCTAAAACCCTTTGTTCTGCCCCAATAAATAAGGGTTCCAGCAGTAAAAGTTCCCTTTCTTTATCTATGCTATGGTAAAAATTACTGCTGGATCCCTCTAGTTATCCTGCTGATAACTGAACGAACCAGGGGAGTTTTGCTGCAGTTACGGGAAGAAAGACCTGCACCGTAGATCTGAGTACATTTTCAAAACAAACTGCAAGTCTCTTCTACAGACCATTTAATCTCTGATCTGTAAGGTAAGATAAGGTAACATATTGCCCTGCTACAGCATACATGGTTTTCTTGCTTTATGAGGACTGATTTTTTTATGTGAACGGACTTCTACAGAAGTTTTACTTGCTGCGGTGCTGTCTCTTTAAAATGTTCATTGCTGGGTAAATTTAATGCTATGATTAATATGCGATTTCTTGTAAGGGTGACAGCGGGTGCTTGTACTTTGGCGCTGCACAGGCCTTATTATTGTTTTTGAATGTGGAGCGGTTGCTAAGCAGTTGCGTTGCAGTTTGTATGCAAGTATAATAATAATATTAATATTCTCACTCCACCCCAGTTTTAACCGTTTTGTCCCAAGTTAACATTTTGTAACTTTTCAGCATGTGGAGGTTCTTCCTGAGCAACTTAAGTTTTTGAAATCCTGTATATTCTGCTGCGCTCAGACTATGCAGAACACTCAGTGTGCGTGCGCTGTTTTTGGATAATAACTTATTTTTAGGAAGTTGTTTTTGGGAAGGCTAACTGTTGTTGGTAGGAAGAGTTCGTAAGCCAGGGCTTATTGTGTATTGGTACCCGCACTTAGTACCATGTCTCCTGATCAGGTGTTGCGTTTTGGGTTTCTTATTTTGTTGATAGTTTTTGGGAAGGCGTTGGCAGATGATGACCTCAAACTGGATTCTAAAACAGCGTCCGATGAGAGAAACGGTAATGATGTTCCGTCGTAGATGTGTATAGTTGATATTTGAACACCTGCTGTGACGATCCAATTTGTCTTTTCTAAGGTGTATTGTAACTGATGTCGATGAGTCTATTATCCGTTTCTCTGCGTATGTACATAGCCATAAATTCTTCGCCATATGTTAAGATTCTACTTCATAGGACTTACAAACGAGTTATTTGCAGCTTCGATGGTTGTCAGTTTTTAGTTTGTCAGGGGGTTATTTAATTATTTCCAGTGGGCTTATTCATCCGTTGGCTAGCACCATGAAACTCCTATCACCGAGTACAGTCTCCCAGTACTACACAGAACTTGGCGGTAACCGCTTGCTTAAGTGGAAGTGGTGAAGGTATTCTGTTTTGTGTTGTAGTAAAGTGATCTATGTTCCTTTGGAGACCGTCTCCATCTTACAGTTTTGATAAATAGCTGTAGACTGCACTTGTTGGACCTTGCATAACTGTGGTACTAAGATTCCCAACCCCACGGTTTGGTGGTAAGAGAGGCTAGTTTAAACCCGAGCAATTATAAACAAAGTGTAAGAGACCTCCTCCTTGTTTGGCGTATTTGCCTGTATTCGCTAATTGAAACTGTAATATTTCATCGGAATTCAGCACGTGTGTTTGGCGGTGTCTTTTTGAATTTTGCCAGTGTATCGCTTTGCAAATCCTGCCTTATGAAGTCTTGTGTGCACATAGATCGTGTTGTGGCTGATATCTGTAACTGCAGTATGTGTGTTATTTCTTTTTGTTTGGCTTCATGCTGGCGTCTTCATTGTTACATCAGAAGCGAACAGCTTTCTGAGTTTTGTTCTATTTACTTAGATTGTGATTTACTTGATTGTGACGTTCACTTTATGTTACAGGATCAGAAACACGTGGTGAGGAGGGACATTTGAAATGTTTGTGCTGCATACTGTCATTGTTTTCAGCTCAGTATCATGGTGGGTTTCTTCTACTGCACACCTGCGTTTTGGGAATGTGCACTATCCCATAAGCAGTTTTGGCCTTTTGTACAAAATTGTAGTCTTTTCAGTGTCGCTGCAGACAGGAAACCGCTTAGTGAATAATGTGTGCAAGAGGCTGATGGTTTGAAAACAGCTCAAAGGCAAACATAACATGCCAATGGCCAGATGCATTTTCTTTCAATGTGAGTTTGTGCCGTTCCAGAGAATGTAAGTTTCAAAAGCATAGAAGTTGTAATGCCAAGTCTGTTCTCGTTGTGAGACTGTATTACTTTGTTTAGCAAATGTCTGTTAGTGTTTGTGCTACAAAATTTGAAGTAAAAGTATCTGTAATCATTGTAGAGGTAAAGCAGAAAGTATGCACACTGAGAGTTTCTGTTTATGGCAGTGGGGAGAAATGGAGAACTAGCCAAGTAATCAGACTATGGAATGGCTTGGTGTGGGGGGGACTAGATTTATGCTCTCCTTTTTTTGGCATTGAGTTATGTGATGACAGCAAAGAAATGATTGGAAGGCCATACTCTGTTATAGTAGGACATTACTAGCCCTGGTTTGCATTACTTCTGTAGTCAGCAGATGTTAGATCTGGCCCAACACATTGAAAATACATTTTACCAAGTCTGACATAGTGGTATAACACAGCATGGGGATGGGGCCAGGTCTGACATAGTCTCCATACAGTAGTGGCAGAGATAAGGAGGAAAGGAGAGAAGGGGTGGTATAACACAGCATGGGGATGGGGCCAGGTCTGACATTATGCCTGTATGTTTGACACATGTGCAGATATCAAAGTTTGTTTCGGACTTAGGTTATGGAAATTATGATTTTTTTTTCATATTTTGGTAAATAAGTTTGCAAGGGAGCATCTGAATGTGCCAAGTAATACATCATTTGAAGACTATTGCTGGTTCCGACATGGTAAAAGAATTGTGCCTGTATGTTGGACACATATGCAGAAATCAAAGTTTGTTTGGAAGTAGGATATGGAAATTATGACTTTTTTCATATTTTGGTAAATAACTTTGCAAGGGATCATGTCAGTGTGCCAATTAATACCTCATTTTGTAGTCCATATCATGGTAATAATTTGTGGAGGGCTGACAGAACCTATTGTTTTCTTCTTTTATTTTCCTATGTAGCTGAATTTCCATATCCTGTGGTTATCATCTTGAAGAAAATAAAGTGCCATATATTGAGGTGTATTTTGTGCAAGGGACGTGGATACAACTGATTGGTGAGTGGTAAAAATCTTCTTAATTTTTTTGCTTCAGGCCAGACTTCAGGCCCTCCAGAAAATGTATGCTAATGTAAAACCTGTTAGTCTTATCAAATTTGTAAGTTGATAAGAGCAGAATGTGTCCAGATTAATCACACTAAGAAAGTGAGATGTATGCATTAGTATCATTAGTTTTGTATTATGAATCTTTAATGCTATCAATTTCATCGAATCTTTAATGCTGTTTTATAATAAGTGATAAGTGAGGCAGTTGGGAGCATGCAGTATAATTAACCAGGACATTATTAGTGTTTCTTTTCATTATTATGCCCATAATAGACCTCTAGGGAATCTTGTAGAATAGGAGTGTTTTCAAACTTGCTGTGATCTGTTGCACTTGTTCTGTAATAACCTGTTGGTGGTTTACTTGTAGTTGCATTGCTTTGTATGGCTAGTTAGGGTCTTCCCTAAAATGTATGTATAGTTTGTTGCTGAAGTAAAATAAGTAAATGCATGCTATTTTTCTTTATTCACTGGGTGGATGGGTGACCCAGCAGTACACCATTTTCTTCCACAACCAGATTAATGCATTAAAGGCCAACAGCAAAGTTTAGGTCTCCATTACCAACTGTTTGGTCATTTGGAATGTATGTTGTCATCTAGGCTGACTGACTGGATTGGTACGTGCCCCAAAGAAGTTTTTGAACAAAAAAATACTGGTTATTGGAAGCTCTGTGACATCAGAATAAATACAGAAGAGGAGGAAGGGAGAGGGGGTGTAAAACTTGTATCCTTTTTTTCTTGATATATATAATATATATATATATATATATATATATATATATATATATATATATATATATATATATATATATATATGTGTGTGTGTGTGTATATGTATAAGCAGGTCAGAAAGGGAGGGGAACTTCATTGCATAGTAGATGTGCTCATTTTTTGAGATGAGTACCTTTTATGTAGTAAAGGCGGTCATTGTAGTGGTCTGTTGTAATCACTTTTTGCTTGCTTATAATAATACTTCCGCAGATTGGTCATTAATTAATAATTTGATTACTGGTGATATGGTGTTATAGGATCTTGAACTGCTTTTATACATGGCCTTCATTGTCTACTTTATATTTAGTTAACATAATAGAAATTGTATTTTTTTTTTTTCAGTTTGGGCATGGTATTGGGCATTATATGGTTGTAATAATGTTTGGTGTTTGGCATTAGATTAATTTAAAGTGCCTTTATTGGTCATAATACCAAGTTAGAGACTCTTTCAGTTTGTCAATTTGTAAATTCTCTTGGTCAGTTATTCCAAATAGACTTTTGTGATGGCTTGCTTTTCTGGGGATACTGTTAAGATTGTTTGAGACTTTGCTGTACACACTGAATGATTTTGTTGGATTAGTTCTTTCATATAGCTTGCTCTATCTACAGTATTTATTTAGTCTCTGTAAGCTGCTGTAGGGGAGTTCGAGTCCTGTCAGGGAACTTTTCACTTTCCATGATTCTGTGCACTAGTATCAAGTCTTCCAGCCCTGCCTCCTCGTGTTTCATATAAGAAGATCTGTAGTTCCTATAATCTTTGACCATATCCCTTCCCTTCCATTCTACAGCACTTTTCTGGTAGCTTTCTTCTGCATTCCTTCAAGGTACCTGATATATCTTTCTTTATGTTGTCTCAAGAACTGTACGCAGCGAGATGCAGTAAAACCAGGCATGTGTAGAATGAAAGCATTTATTTTTTTGCTTTTGGAATCTGCCCATAATGGTATAACTCCTGAATCTACACCAGTGCCTTTTCTTTACTACACTTATTTACTACTTTACTACTACAGTTGCAATTTGAGATCAGCCTTGGTTAAGCTTATGGGGCGGTAGTTACCAGGGTCAGTTATAAGAAGTGTAAAGTCGGCTTTTGAGAAGTTTTTGACTGTAATCTTTTGTGTTGGGGGTGGAGGTGGGATGTGTATATCCAGGGTGATTAGTTTGTGGTCAGATCTCACTAGTGAGGGGTATACTTCTGGTGTGGAGCACTTTGTCCCCATGTTTGTGATGATCAGGTCTACTATCATATCTCCCCTTTTTTGGAGAGGTGACTAGCTGTTCCACCGCATTAGAATTTATCAATTCCAGGAACCTTTGGGCTAGGGTGTTAGTAAGTTCGTGATTAACTGTACTTCTTAGACGTATTGCTTCATGTCATGATTGAAAACCATTATGCAATTATACTGGACATGAGTCTACTCTGTGCTGCAAGAGAAACACGCTCATTTGTAGACTCCCTGAAATGTGAATAAAGTCAGAGCATCCTGGTTGCTGGTTAGTATCTTACCAGGGCATCTTTTTTAATCTTTTTTTAATAGAAAAATTAAATGGAGAAAGAAGTAATCTGAGAGGGGGAGAGGAAGCGGAAGGGAGATAAATGTACATTGGTGATGCAGTCTTGGGTACTACATTTATCTTATTTCATTTGCTGGTTTATTTGCTTTCAATAGCATCTCTCATAAGCTTTATCTATCAAACAGCACAGACGTGTATAGAAAAAAACAACTTTTCTTTCTAGAATCCAACCCTGTAACAGAACCTAGATTTCCTCTATGCATTTTGGAGAGAGGGCCTTCACCCTGACTTGAATAGATTTTTTGTGATTATAACAAAAGGTAATGGTCTTGGACACTCATTTGAAAATGATCCGTTTTGAAACGGACTGTCCATTCCTACCATCACAAGAAATAAACAATTGCTCCAGATATTCTGAATGATTTAGTTTTGCCTAGAAGTTACCCATGTTATTACTTGCTGACTACTACCTGCATGGAGCTATGTTATATTTTGTGAATTTTTCTGGCCTTTTTCAGTAATGTGTGCAACTTGTGTGGGAGGAAGGGCTAAGTGTTATACTATTTTACTGAATTACTGTCTTACATAACAGCTGCACAAGGAGATAATGATTACCTACTCAACAGGTGATGTGCAGCAATTATCACCTGTGTCACAGCATGCATACATTTCCAGTAATGAAAGGCAGGTCATTATCACCTTAGTAATAAGTCATTTACAATATAGCACTGAGTCATTATCACTTTTCAGGTAAAACTATCAGGAGCTGTCACTGTTATTCACATAAGTACAACTCGTTATCACATTGATGAATGCACAAGCCAGATTGTGTTTTTTTTTCTCTTCTTCTAATCATTGCAAGCCACCCCCTCCATTCTTCAACTACCTAGCCTCTGAAACCCCTTATTTTTTATTTTATATCTATCTATCTATATGTGTGTGTGTGTGTGTGTGTGTGTGTATATATATATATATATATATATATATATATATATATATATATATGTATATATATATATATGTATATATATATATATATATATATATATATATATGTAATCTATATATACACAGACATATATATATCTGTATTTTCACTTATAACATACAGATATAAGTATCCATTTTATTAATGTAGTTCATATCTTTGTGAATTAATGTAACTGAACCACATATAATGAAACAGTTGAATGTGTCAAACTATCACTACATACTGCATGTGTTGCTTTTCAGCTGCCTCTGTGCAGGTGAGTAACATTATATTGTATACAATTCTGTTTTTCAGCTTTGCATTCACCCGACATCACACCCCTCAGTGAAGATGCCATCTGTTAAGAAGTTAACCGACGTTTACGTGGGCGAGGATACTGATTCTGACAGTAATACCAGTGGGTCCGAAATGGAATTGGATCTTGATGCACAGCGTAAGCCAAACCAGAGTGAGGATGACGATTATGATGCTGATGATCATATTCCACTGGCACGTCTGCGCGAGAAGGCTATTACTGCTGATAAAGATGCCCCTGTCCCAGCGATTCCTGACAGACCCCTACCCTCTAACCCCGAGCTCACTACTCTTGATGTAACTGACCACGACAGTGAGGATGACATGCCACTAGCCCAGCTAAGGTATGATGGCACACACAATAGTGGTCAGCAACTTGAATCAGATTTTGACACAGAGGATGAATTGCCTCTATCTGAGTTACGGCACGGACGTGGCCCGAGTGACAGACCTTTGCAGTCCCAAGCCAGGCCTAGTGCTGAAGAGGAAGCGGATATGCTTCCTACTATACATGAGTTCAGGTGTAGTCTACAGCAGGTTTATTCAGATGGAGAAAGTCCACTGGATCTGAGCCGAAGTAGCTGCTTGTCAAGCAAGGATCTGAGTGTGCCGCAATATGGAATTTGTGCGAGTACTCCACTCAGTAGTCAGTACAAACCAGTGGGTAATGTCACTGACCACAGGGTACCTTGCATTCAAAACTCTGAGAGGCTAATGAAAAAGGCACGGCGATCATGCCCACCACGAAACTTATCATGGGAGAAACGCCTAACACCAGTTCACATCGATGATTTTGTGTGTCCAGTCGGCCCAGTCACCAACCTGGACTCGGACAGCACAGAGGTGGACTTCCTCAATTTGATGTTCCCAGAAGAACTGTATTCGCTTATTGCTGATGAAACTAACCGCTATGCTGCACAGAGGCAGGCTGCAGCAGGCAAGGTTGATAAGCGGTGGAGTCCAGTTTGTCCTGGAGACATACGCACATTTCTAGGTGTCAGAATATACATGTCTATTGTACATGTTCCAAAATACAGGCAGTACTGGGAAACGCACCATCTGTATGGTCATTTCCCAATAGCCAAGTACATGACCCGGGAGAGGTTTGAAAAAATTCAGCAGTATTTTCAGTGCAATGACAAAAACCTCAGATGACCACAGGGCTCTGTGGGTCATGACAAGCTCCATCATGTACAGCCAATACTGGATGCCGTACTTCATGCATGTAGGACACAGTATAATGTGCATCGTGAGGTGGCAGTAGATGAAGCCATGGTCGGCTTCCGTGGACGTCTGACATTTAGACAGTTTATGCCTGGCAAGCCGGAGAGGTATGGCATTAAGGTATGGGTGCTAGCTGACTCGCATAATGGTCATGTGCATGAATTCCAGGTATACACTGGAAAGGCAGAGCAGACCACAGACGTTGGACTGGCACACAGAGTTGTGGTCGACCTAACACGGGGGCTGATTGGAAAGAAGCATCACATTTACTTTGACAACTTCTTCTCATCTGTCCCTCTGGCACAGCAACTGCTGCAGGACGGTCTGTACTGCTGTGGAACCATGCGCACCAATAGGTCTGGATGGCCTGTAACATTCAACCGACAAGCCATTGGTAAAGCGCCTCAAGGGTTCTACAAGCAGCTGCAGAGTGGACCATTGCTTGCAACTGAATGGAAGGATAGCAACCCAGTATTTCTGCTGTCCACTAATAGTAACCCAACCTTGGCAGTCTCCAGCATACGCAGGAGACAGCATGATGGAACAAAAGCTGCAGTGCCATGTCCACCAGTTGTAAACATGTACAACACATATATGAATGGGGTGGACCGAGCAGATCAGCTCAGGACGCAGTATCCAACTGCTCGAAAGGCAAGGAAATGGTGGCTGTACTTTTTCTGGTTCCTATGGGATGTGGCCATAGTGAATGCTTACATTTTATTTCGTGAGAGTGCTAGCCACCGGCAGCTTTCACGTTCTGGCCGTTTTATTGCGGCAAGCCAGTTACAGTTTAGAAGACACCTAGGCATGCACCTCCTGACCACCTACAAGAAGAGGAAAAGATGCATAGAGATTACCATCCCAGAGCCCATGACACGATTTGAAGAAGGCTCACACTTTCCAGTGAAATGGCGGAAGGCACGATGCAAAAACTGTGCCATCAAGGGAAAACGTGCTGAACCATCATGGGGATGCCCGACCTGCAAGATTAACCTATGCATGGAATGCTTTGGTGAGTACCATGGCCATAAGAGTCTAGCAGACTGCTGACAGCAGTAAGATGTGCAGAGCACACTATACATCAAAGTTGTGACCAGGCTGTTGGGTCCATTGCTGGATGGGCACATGTAAAGAGAAAAGGCAGAGGTAAGGCAGACTGCTGACACTGAAGGAGGTCATGAGACCATAGTGGTATCAGCAGTCTGAGTGGGCAGCCGGCACAGCTATGGGACACTACAGATAACCAACATCTGGAGCCCCATGCCTGTCCTTGGCGTATTAGTGGAGCGGTCCTTACCCTGCTTTTTCTCTTTACATGTGCCCTGGCTGGACTCCCTTGTCAGTGTCTACCCGTGCTTTATTTCAGATAAGATGAGACTGTCTAATGCTGTTCTGGGAGTCACTGGAAAGGGAGCAGCCAAAAACCTTATGCTGTCCCATCGCCGAATATTGTGCTGCTGGTTGCATCACAAGAGGCATACCCAGCCAGCATGGATCTTGTGATCCACCGGGATGGCAGTTGGGAACCTGGAGACTCTACAGCACAGTCCCGTAGTGCTGCTGTCCTTGGTAAGCATGGGCTTGGGTGTGCCACTGTGATGTAATGCAAAACATGCAAAAAGACACAGCCTGGGTCAATCTAGGTCTTTTGACATGTTGCCTTGATGTAGCTCTCCACTCAGTCTCCCTGCCTTGAGGTGTAGTCAGTGTATGTAGGTGAGAGTAGTAAATGTATGAAGGTCAGGACAGCAATTAGTGAGTTACTTCAGTCCCTCATCCCTTAGGTCCACTGCTGAATGGGCACATGTAAAGAGAAAAGGCAGAGGTAAGGCAGACTGCTGACACTGAAGGAGGTCATGACACCATAGTGGTATCAGCAGTCTGAGTAGGCAGCCGGCACAGCTATGGGACACTACAGATAACCAGCATCTGGAGCCCCATGCCTGTCCTTGGCATATTAGTGGAGCGGTGGTCCTTACCCTGCTTTTTCTCTTTACATGTGCCCTGGCTGGGCACCCTTGTCAGTGTCTACCCATGCTTTATTTCAGATAAGACTGTCTCCTGCTGTTCTGGGAGTCACTAGAAAGGGAGCAGCCAAAATCCTTATGCTGTCTCATCGCCAAATATTGTGCTGCTGGGTGCATCACAGGGGGCATACCCAGCCAGCATGGATCTCGTGATCCACCGGGATCGCACTTGGGAACCTGGAGACTCTACAGCACAGTCCCATAGTGCTGCTGTCCTTGGTAAGCATGGGCTTGGGTGTGCCACTGTGATGTAATGCAAAAACATGCAAAAAGACACAGCCTGGGTCAGTCTTGGTCTTTTGACATTTTGCCTTGATGTAGCTCTCCACTCAGTCTCCCTCCCTTCAGGTGTAGTCAGTGTATGTAGGTCAGGACAACAGGGCTTACATTAGCTCCTCCCTTCTACTCATTGCAGAAAGGACACATGTAAATGGAAAAGGCAGAGGTAAAGCAGAGTGCCTCACCTGCTTTTTCAGTGTACATGTGCTCTTTCTGTGCCCCCATGTCAGTTAGCAGCCAAGCCCTTCAGCACCAATGCCAGGAAGGTCCTTCTTCAATTTTGTTTTGCCAACTGCTCTTAGGTTGGTGGGTTCATCACAAGGGGCATACCCAGCCAGCATGGATCTTGTGATCCACCGGGATGGCATTTGGGAATCTGGAGACTCTACAGCACAGTCCCATAGTGCTGCTGTCCTTGGTAAGCATGGGCTTGGGTGTGCCACTGTGATGTAATGCAAAAACATGCAAAAAGACACAGCCTGGGTCAGTCTTGGTCTTTTGACATGTTGCCTTGATGTAGCTCTCCACTCAGTCTCCCTGCCTTGAGGTGTAGTCAGCGTATGTAGGTGAGAGTAGTAAATGTATGAAGGTCAGGACAGCAATTAGTGAGTTACTTCAGTCCCTCATCCCTTAGGTCCACTGCTGAATGGGCACATGTAAAGAGAAAAGGCAGAGGTAAGGCAGACTGCTGACACTGAAGGAGGTCATGAGACCATAGTGGTATCAGCAGTCTGAGTGGGCAGCCGGCACAGCTATGGGACACTACAGATAACCAACATCTGGAGCCCCATGCCTGTCCTTGGCATATTAGTGGAGCGGTGGTCCTTACCCTGCTTTTTCTCTTTACATGTGCCCTGGCTGGGCACCCTTGTCAGTGTCTACCCATGCTTTATTTCAGATAAGACTGTCTCCTGCTGTTCTGGGAGTCACTGGAAGGGAAGATGTTCACTGGTTCAGAAGGGATGGCATTCACCTAACTGAGGAGGGCATTGCGTTCTTCTTGACCAACGTCCACAATGGCGTGAGGAGAGCCATGCATGATTGTGAGAAGAATGGAAAACACCCATGACCAAGTCAGACCAGTATAGTAAGTAAAACACTATTATGAAATGTGTTGTGTAAAATTAATTTCTCTGATCTTGGCAAATAACGGTTATGGAAATTATGATTTTTTTTTCATATTTTGGTAAATTACTTTGCAAGGGAGCATCTGAATGTGCCAAGAAATATCTCATTTTGAAGACAGTATTGCTGGTTATAATATGGTAAAATAATTTTGCCTGTATGTTTAACACATGTGCAGATATCAAAGTTTGTTTGAGACTTATGGTTATGGAAATTATGATTTTTTTCATATTTTGGTAAATAACTTTGCAAGGGAGCATCTGAATGTGCCAAGTAATATCTCATTTTGAAGACAGTATTACTGGTTCTAACATGGTAAAAGAATTGTGCCTGTATGTTTGACACGTGCAGATATCAAAGTTTGTTTCGGACTTAGGTTATGAAAATTATGATTTGTTTCATATTTTGGTAAATAACTTTGCAAGGGAGCATCTGACTGTGCCAAGTAATATCTCATTTTGAAGACAGTATTGCTGGTTCTAACATGGTAAAAGAATTGTGCCTGTATGTTTGACACATGTGCAGATATCAAAGTTTGTTTCGGACTTAGGTTATGAAAATTATGATTTTTTTTCATATTTTGGTCAATAACTTTGCAAGGGAGCATCTGAATGTGCTAAGTAATACCTCATTTTGAAAACAGTATTGATAGTTATAACATGGTAAAAGAATGGTGCCTGTAGGTTGTACTCGTGTGCAGATATCAAAGTTTGTTTCGGACTTAGCTTATGGAAATTATGATTTTTTTTCATATTTTGGTAAATAACTTTGCAAGGGAGCATCTGAATGTGCTAAGTAATATCTCATTTTGAAAAGATTATTTATAGTTCTAAGATGGTAAAAGAATGGTGTCTGTATGTTGTACTCATAGTCAGATATCAAAGTTTGTTTGGAATTAGGTTATGGAAATTATGAATTTTTTTCATATTTTGGTAAATAACTTTGCAAGGGTGCATGTCAGTGTGCCAAATAATACCTTATTTTGAAGACAGTGTTACTCCTTACAACATGGTAAAAGAACTAAGTCTGTGCATTCTACACATGTACAGATATCACAGTTTGTTTAGTCTTGTAAGATTATGAAAATTGTACATTTACAATACTTTTCATTATTATGCCCATATCTTTGCAAGGGAGCATGGTGATCACGCAAATGATGCATCATTTTGAAGCTGACATTCAGATGCACAACTTCTACACTGATATGTAGGCTCTGTCTGTTACAGGTGATGAGATATTATGCTTTGTTTATTAATCAAATATGAAAAATAATATATTAATCATATTTATGTGAATATCTACAGAAAGGAATATCACACAGTAATGGTTCAGGTATCATTTTAAAGCTGACATTCATATTAGCAAATTACATTCAAATTGTATGGGTCTGCATGGGACATTGACCAAGATATTGTGCTTTGTTTTTCCAAAAAGGTAAAAAATATGCACAATATCAGCATTCCTTGCCAAATATTTAATAATGACTTTGATATACACTGTCAACATTTACACTGTTGAAAAGGTCAGTGTCTGCTGAACAACTTTCACGTTTACATTTTTAGTCTAGCTCTTACAGTTAAAGAGTTATGAACATTTGTTTTCTGTATGGATTTACAAATGGATTTTCTGAAAATGAGCTCAGGCTGCACTATTATTCCTATGTTGGAATTTAGCAGGCATCCTTTCCTGAGCTGCTCCGGAGTGAATGAGTTAACCTGGATTGCAACATAAACAGAACCCGCTGGAGAGACAGATACATCTCTCAGAGGTTGCCACTCCTCTGGAATAGGCTACCAGTTAGGCTATCAGTCTGACGAGCCTTATCTGCAAGGCCATGGAGCATATTATCATGGAACTTATAAACAAAGACATTGGCAACCTTCAAACACTGGACCTCACACAGTTTGGGTTCGTGAAGGGCCAGTCTTGTCTCCTGAACCTGACTGGGATGACTTGAGATATTTTACAGAGGGAGGGGATAGCATTTTCGGATAAGGTTTTGTTGATGAGGATAGATACGGGATATGCAATGGCATCTGCAGCTATTTGCAGGTACTCTGCAGGGAAGAGGTCAGCAGCGAGGGTGGTAGGTTTTAGATTTTTTAGAAGTGTTTTGATAAAACTAGTGGATATTGGTTGGAAATCAAATTCCTGGTGATTATTAGGTAGATTAGGCATGTGGTTTAAGTTAGAGGGGGTTAGTTGATTTGCTAGGGATTGGATTGTTTCAGTGAAAAGGTTATTAAAGGCACTACCTATTGTCTCTGGGGAGCTATGGGTGCAGTTACCCGGGGTTGGGATGGTGGAGTGACCTGGACAAAGTAGTTGATTTAAGCCTGCCCAGAACTTTTGAGGGTTGTTGTGGTGTTTTTGTAGGAGATTTTGGTAGAAGCTTTTTTTATCCAGTAAAATAGATTTTTTTGCATCATTCCTGAGTTGACGATATTTTAGATGGGCAAGTGGGGCTTTGGTTGTTCTCCAGCTGGCCCAGGCTCTGTTTCTAGCTTTGATTTTTGCTTTGGTATCTTTTGTGAGCCTTGGTGCTGTATTTGATCTAATTTTTATTGTACGTGCTGGAACATGGGAATCAAGGATACTGAGGAATTTAGTGTTAAAGTGATCTATGGCCTCCTCTAATGTTAGACTTTTTAGTTTTGACCAGTCAACTGCTTTTAATTAATTTTGGAATATAGCAGCATCAAATTTTTCCTGTTTCTAAATGTTTTATATTATGGCTGGTGGGGGTTTCCTGTCTTATGTTTTATGATATAGGTTAGACAATGGTCGCTGAGATCATCAGGGAGAGTACCAGATGTGTACAGTTGGGGTTGGTTATTAACTAGGATCCAGTCTAGAATACTTTCCTTGTTGGTTGGTTTGTTTATCCTAGTGGGAGAGGTTATGGTCTGTTTAAACCCAGATAAGTTTATATGAGTGAGGGAGGGGGGGGGGGGGTCGGAGGAGCAGGGGTGCCAGTCGGTGTCAAAATCACCAAGAAAGTACAGTTGTGTACATTTACCATAAATGTAGATGTTCAAGTGTATTCACTGTTGCAGTCATTACATTTGGGCAATCCTGGCAGGTTGCCCTCAGTCAGCCTAAATTCCAAACTCTTGGGTCCTGCGTCGGTTTGCTGTCGCCCCTTCACTGACGTCAGGTTGTCAGGGCTATAAAAGATGCAGCCAACGCCATTTTCTTCAGTTTTTCTTGCCCCAGATGTCAGGTGCCCCCTAAAGGGTAGCCAACATTTATATATATACATATATATATATATATATATATATATATATATATAAATAAAAATACATGCACCAATATAAACTTTACCTTCACCTACAAGCAAATACACCACACAGGTTGTATCAATCAGAGAAGGAAAGATAAGTTCCAGCAGAAAGAAGGGGGATGGCGGGTGGGTAACTTGGACTGCAACAGTGATTACACTCGAACATCTACATTTATTGCAAGTGTACACAACTGTACTATGTTCTTTGCGTTTCACTGTCACAGTCATTACACTTGGGTAGATTCCCAAAGTTATGGGTGGGAGGCTGGAGCTAAACAGAATTAGGAGCGGCTATGAGGCCCTGCAGAACTGCAGTGGCAAAGCCTGCCCTGGATTTAGAGTAGAGTGGCAGATGGTAACGCTTTGTAAAGGTGTGCACTTAACTCCAAGTAGCAGCCTCTAAAATGTCTTTGGTTGGTACTCCCCTGAGAAAGGCTGCTGAAGTAGCTGCAGCTCTGGTTGAATGTGGCCTAATGCCCTTAAGCACTGGCTTGCCATGCTGTAAATAGCAGAAACAAATGCAGTGGCCTATCTACTTTGAAATAGTCTGCTTTGAGATAGCCTTTCCTTGTGATCCTGCAGCATATGCCACTAGCAATTGCTCTGTCTTCCTGAAAACTTTGGTTCTGTCCAAATAGAATCTAAGCTGTCTGTGTACGTCCAAAGAATGCAGAATTATTTCCCCCTTGTTCTGTGGCTTTGGATAAAAAGTTATCAAATGAATCATTTGGTTAAGAGCCACACTGGACACTACCTTGGGCATAAATGTTGGGTTTGTCCTCAGAGAGACCCTGTCTGGATAAAAAATGATAAAAGGTTCCACAGCCATGAGTGCCTGTAGCTCTGAAACTCATCTTGCAGACGTTATTGCTAGGAGCAGAGCTGTTTTCCAAGATAAAAAACTTTATATCAGCAGTAGCAGCTGGCTCAAAAGGAGGCAGGGTGAGTTTTTCCAAAACATAGTTGAGGTCCCATGCAGGTATTGGTGATCTCCTTGGAGACCTTAAATTTTTGGCTCCTCTGAGGTAGTCTTAATAAAGGATGAGAAAAGATTGGTGGCTCTGTATTGTAATGAGCCGAAATGGCAGAGGCATGAATTTTAATTGATGAAAAAGATAGGCCTTTGTCCAGCATCTCAGTTAAGTATTGCAAAATCTGAGGAATATTTGGTACAGCTGTATCAGTTCCTTGTGCCTGGTTCCAAGCACAGAATCTCTTCCATTTTCCAGCATAAGATTTTCTAGTACTAGGCCTTCTGGCTTCCAAAATGACATCCATCACAGCTTTACTGAGAGGTGTGTTTTGTATGACTATATTATCCGCCATGCTGCCAAGTTTAAAGTCCTGAGTTGGCTGTGCAGGATCTGACTGTTTTGTTGGGACAGTAGATGAGGTATTTGAGGTAAGGTCCAAGCTGGGCATTGAGACATGTTTCTCAGGATAGGATACCAGTACTGGCGGGGCCAGTCTGGGGCAATCAGTATCATCTTTGGCTTCTCCTGTCTGACCTTTTGGAATACCTTGGGGAGGAAAGGCATATACTGAAAGATAAGGCATCCACTTTCCATGCTTGTCTGTGATAAGTCCTTGTGCAGAATCACTTTAGTTGGTAGTTGTGAGGGGAGGCAAATAGATCTATGTCCGGGCATCCCCATTTCCTTGTTATCATGCTGAAGACTTGTGGATCCAGCTGCCACTCATGAGGATCCATGAGGTTTCTGCTTAGTTCGTCTGCCAGAGTATTTTCCTTTCCTGGCAGGAATTGTGCCTGCAGATGTACTTGGTAAGTCAATGCTGGTCCTACAAAGCCATGGCTAGTCTGCAAAGGGGGTAAGAATGTGTGCCCCCCTGCTTGTTTATATACCACATGACCGTGGTGTTGTCTGTCTTTATCAGTAGTTGGCCCGGATGTAGTAGGTCCTTGAAGGCTGTCAGGGCATTTTGAACAGCTAGCATCTCTTTTTGATTGATATGTAGATGCATTTGGTTTGCATACCATGTGCCCTGAATGCATCTTCCTGCCATGTGGGCCCCCCAGGCATAATCTGATGCATCCGTTGTTAGGTTCTGCCTGGCTGGGGATAATGTGAATGGCTGTCCCTTGTTCTGGTGACAAGCCTTCGCCCACCATCGAAACTCCTGTTGCAGGCAGGGAATGAGAGTAATCATTGTTTCCAGGCTGTGGCAATGTTGAGTCCAAACACTTTTAAGGTACCATTGAAGTTTCCTCATATGCAGTCTTGCCTATGGAATTAGTAAGATGCAGGATGCCATGAAGCCCAAAGCCTGCAGAATTTTTCTTGCAGATAACTGGGCCTTTGTTGCCAATATTTTGAAATAGGTAGTCAGTTGCCTTTGTTTGTCTGGCGTGAGATAAGCTATCTAGGCAGTTGTATTTAAGCTTGTACCCAGGAATATTATCTCTTGAGAGGGTACTAGTTTGGATTTCCTTTTGTTGACTGTGTACCCTAGGCATGTTAGAAGTTTTTTCACAAATGCCAGATGCTGTAGAAGAATGTCCCTGTTCTCTGCTTGAATTAGGAAGTCGTCCAAGTAAGGATATATCTGTATTCCTCTTTGTCTGCAGAATGCATCTTACTGGTGCCAGGCACTTTTTAAAGACCCTGGGCACAGTAGATAAGCCAAAGGGCAGTGCAGAGAATTGGTAATGTATTGAGCCAGCCTTGAATCTGAGGTATCTTCTGCATGACTGTCTGATTGGGGCATGCAGGTATGCCTCTTTTAGGTCTAAAGTCACAAGCCAAGCTTTCTTGCCCAGCATGGGCAGAAGCTGCTGCAAAGTCAACATTTTGAATTTTGGCATATCCAGGAATGTGTTTAGAACAGATAGGTCCAGTATTGGTCTCCAGGATTTGTCCTTTCTGGGTACCAGGAACAGTCTTGAGTAAAATCCTTGTCCCTGCTCTTGCTCTGGTACTTGTTGAATGGCCCCCATGTCCATGAGGGATGAGACTTGTTTTTGTACCTCTGCCCATTGATTTTTTGGCAGATCTGGCCAACCATTTGCCTTTGGCAGGGTATGGAAGTGGAACTTGTAGCCTTGTGACACTATGTTTAGAACCCACTTGTCCTGGGTTATAATGTGCCAATTTTGAGAAAAAAGTGCTATTTTTCCCCCTAAGGGTGCTGCCAGGAGATAAGTGCTTGGTGCAAGCAGGAGGAAGTCACTGGGACTGTTTCCTGTATGGCTGTGATTTGTCTTCTCCAACTTTGGAGGTAGAAGCACCCCATTGCTTTGACCTGTATGAACATTGCGCCTGGTATCTGCCTCTAGGGCGTCTGGATCTGCCCCTTTGAGGTCTGTCTAACACAAGAAAGGACCAATTCTTTGTAGGCCAGTGTCTACTAAATCTAGGTGGCTGTACTTGTAAAAAATCTTTTGACAGTTTGCATAGATTTAGCTTTGTCCTCTATTTTCTTTAACACCTCTTCTGCCTTAACACCAAACAAAGTATCATGCTGTAAAGGTGCATCTAATAATTTAACTTTGACATGATTAGGCAGATTTTGTTCCTTTAACCAAGCATGCCTCATAATTACAGAACCCGTAACTGCAGCCCTGCAGGAGGCCTCCAAAGAATCAAAACAACATTGCAAAATATGCTTTCCAACTTGCTCAGCTGCATGCAAAAAATCCTGCATTTCCTTGTTTTCTGCACATTCAGAGTTTAACAACATTTTCTGTTTAAGCAATGACATGACATGTTGCTGATATTTGAGCATATGAAACTGACAGTTTAAGGCCCTTATAGCCAAGGTAGCAGATGTGTAAACCTTTTTTGCCCATTTATCTAGTGCCCTAGAATCTCTGTCAGAGGGGGTAGGGTTTTTTGCAGCGGAAGCCTTAACTCCTTTGGGACCCTGTGAAATAGTTTCTGGGTCTGCAGCAGGGTTTTTGAAAAGGAATTTATGAGAGTCAGTAACCCTGTAATATCTGTCAGGCTTAACAGGAGCTGGAGGTAAAGAGTCAGGGGTCAGACTAGACTCTGAAAACACATCATCTACAATGTCTAACACAGGTGGAATGGGTAGAGGCCTGTGCTGAGATAGTAAAAGGAAGTCCCTGAGCCTCTTTTTAGATTCTAAAAAATCTTGGCTCTCCCAGTGGAAATGCTCCCTCATGGTATGCAAGGTTTCCCCAAAAGAATAGTCCTCAGGAGGAGAAGGTGAAGGTATAGATTCTTCAGCATCAGAATCCTCATAGGGGGGAAGAGAATATTCCTGATCAGTAGAGGAATCAGAAGAAATAGAAACCTGATCTGAAGATTCAGAGTCTGTCTCTTGCCTAGGCCTCTTATCAGGAGGGGAATGGGAACCCCTGATCAAGGTAATCAAGTCTTCAGCCATTTTGAGCATCTGTTTTTTTGGGCATAGAGGCCTGTCCACGTGGCTCTAGAGTTTGTTTCTTTGCTTTAGAAGATGCTTTAGTCTTTGACTTTGAAGCTGAAGTCGGTTTAATGTATAGATGTTTAGGTCTGAATACACCCTCAGAATTCGGTGCCTGCTCAGTGGCTCCGGACCCATCTGAGGGAATAGTGTCCGAGGCTCCATTACCTTGAGTTTCCAGTGGCATAGCCGACTCCACGTGGGAGTCGGTAGCAGTGTGCGACTCCAAAATAGCAGGCGTCAGGGGCTGCGAAAGCACCTCACTGAGAACAGGCGACTGGCTTAGGAGAAGCTTTGATATCGGTTTTGGGCCTCGGTTGTTTCGCTCTCTCCTTTTCTTTGCGTTTTTTTGTGAACTCCGGTAGTCGGATGGCTATGCGACGACATTTCTGGATAATTAAACCTGCATCCAAAATAGTTTAATGCAAAATCATACCAACGCTTAATAGTGCGTTGGTTAAATCTAGCACAAAACCGACAACCTGAAACGTTGTGATCAGGGCCTAGGCAAGGAATACAGTAAGAATGAAAGTCCTTATGAGGTATTTGCTTTCCACAAGAAATACAATTATTAACTTTTGCTGACATCGGTCTGGAGCAAGAAAAAAATTTCCCCAACGGGGTACTTAGCTTTATTGAAGACTTCGGATCTGAAACTCAAACACGAAAATCTCAGGAGTCGGCCGACTGGCACTTGTGAATTGCTTCTACTTCGGGCACCGCGAGGCAAAAAAGACTGAAGAAAATGGCGTCGGCTGCATCTTTTATACCCCTGACGACCTGACGTAACCGACGCAGGACCTAAGACTTTGGAATTCAGGCTGACTGAGGGCAACCTGCCAGCAGGATTTCCCAAATGTAATGACTGCAACAGTGAAACACGAAGAACATCTATGGTTTCTTGGGGATAGGTAGTGGATAACCAGTAAAGGAGATCTTCTAGGGTGTTTAGGTTGTTGCCTGGTGGAATGTATGCACAGAAGATGTTCAAGTGTTTGTTTTGGTTAATCTGTAGCTTGGTTAGGAGGAGTTCCGCGTTATTAAATTGGGGAGGTTGAATGATGTCTCTATTAACGGTTAGAGTATTTTTGTAAAGGGCTGCTATCCCACCTCCTTTCCTTGTAGCACGGTCTAACCGGTGAATATTGTATCCTGGAGGTAGTATCTCATTGTCAGTAGTACTGGATTTTAGCCAGGTTTCTGTAAGACACATAATGTCTGGGGAGTGGGTTGCTAGGAGGGTGTGTAGGTTGGGAATCTTATTGCTAATACTTCTAATATTTAGGTGAAATGCTAGGAGGGAACTAGTGAGAGTATTCATGGGTAGCTTGACTGTGGGGGTTGTGGTAGGGGAGTGGAGGTTATTGGGTGTGGGTGGGCCAGGGTTGGGATGAATGTCAACATGTGTTATAAGGTTATAGTGACAGGATATTCTGAGCTTTAGGAGTTTGCTTACAAGCTTTATATAGTCTTTGTCTTTCGGATTATGTTTTGTGGCTGTACAGGGTTGCTATTTTATAGAGGGTGGTATATTCGGTGTGCAGGGGAAGGTAAAGTGTTTGGTGTTATGCGTGAAGTCGTGGGTGTCTGTTTGACCATTTGGGTAGTGAATACCATGGTCAAGTGTTTATTCATAGGCAGTGAGATGGTAAAATAGAAACAGTATAGGCATTTGGGTAATTAGTGTTTTTTTGCTTGTTTGCATTTTGATAGGGGCGAGCCAAATTTGATGGCTGACTGTGCTAACAAGGTGTGGAAGAATGAGAGCGAAGGAAATGGGTTAAGGGGGCAGGGTTGCTCAATGATGTGTGAGGTGCTGATTGGTACTTAGCAGGAGGGGAGTGGCAAAGTCTGGTTTAAATTTAGCACTAGTGGGGGCGGGTGAAATTTGGGGGCAGGGAGGGGAGCAGAGAGAGCCGGAGTGGGGCTAACACTGACTCTGAGAGTTACGTCGGGCTTTTGGTTTGGTTTGTATGATTATATGTAAGCAGTGTTGTTGGCTGTACTTTAATTTGTTTTATTCTTTTTTAATTGTACACCAATTTGCAGGATAATTTTAACTGGATCCTAGGGGTAAACTAGCAAATGTAGTCAATAAGGAGGGAACGAAATTACTTTACCAAATTAAAAAGTAAATGCTTGGGACTGGAACACTGTGTGAGTGTAAGGCTGATTCAAAGTAGTATAGCCCAATCTAGTGGCAATTGGCTAGATCCCTTTACTGTTGTTGTGCATACACCATTAAGCCTCAACAGTTTACAAAAACTAAATTGTAGTTCACCTATTACAATTGAAAAGCTGGAGGGAGTCAGGTTCTTGCTTCCCAGAGGTTTTACTTAGTTAAGATAGCCAGCTTCAGTGGAGAAGGTAGAAATTGCTTTATGCAGTGAATTCCAGGTGGGGGCGGGGGTCACTCAGGAAAGAAACCTGTGCAAACTATTACAATTGAAAAGCTGGAGGGAGTCAGGTTCTTGCTTCCCAGAGGTTTTACTTAGTTAAGATAGCCAGCTTCAGTGGAGAAGGTAGAAACTGCTTTATGCAGTGAATCCCAGGTGGGGGGTCACTCAGGAAAGAAACCTGTGCAAAAATTGAAAAGCTGGAGGGAGTCAGGTTCTTGCTTCCCAGAGGTTTTACTTAGTTAAGATAGCCAGCTTCAGTGGAGAAGGTAGAAACTGCTTTATGCAGTGAATCCCAGGTGGGCGGTCACTCAAGAAAGAAACCTGTGCAAACTATTACAATTGAAAAGCTGGAGGGAGTCAGGTTCTTGCTTCCCAGAGGTTTTACTTAGTTAAAACAGCCAGCTTCAGTGGAGAAGATAGAAATTGCTTTATGCGGTGAATCCCAGGTGGGGTGTCACTCAGGAAAGAAACCCGTGCAAACTACTACAATTGAAAGGCTGGAGGGAGTCAGGTTCTTGCTTCCCAGAAGTTTTACTTAGTTACGATAGCCAGCTTTAGTGGAGCAGGTAGAAATTGCTTTATGCAGTGAATCCCAGGTTGGGGGGGGCGGGGGTCACTCAGGAAAGAAACCCATGCAAACTATTACAACTGAGAAGTTGAAGGGAGTCAGGTTCTTGCTTCCCAGATGTTTTACTTAGTTAAGATAGCCAGCTTCAGTGGAGAAGGTAGAAAGTGCTTTATGCATGAATCCCAGGTTGGGGGGGGTCACTCAGGAAAGAAACCCGTGCAAACTACTGTGCAGGCACAACGAACAGAGGGGTAGGGAAGGTACAACAGCTACAGGATGAAATATATCTCGAGTTTCGGCAAGATCCTTTACATTGGGTTTCTCTAGTATTACAGGTTCATAGGTAGCTACTAGGCTGTTGGCCCTAGGGCCTATATAACCCTAGCCAAAAAGGTACGCTGGTTTTGCCACCCAACAAAATTATTTTCCTGTGCCCCTGTCGAGCACAGCCACAGAAGTGATCCCCGGGGTGAATTTCCTATTTCCCATCCAGTCATCAAGATTTTTCTTGAAGAGTGCTAATGAGAAACTTTGTTTGATATAGATAGGTAGTTTCTTCCAGAGTATGGGAATTATATTGGGTAAACATGGCTAGGCTTATTTTATTTATTTTTTATTTATGTTTGTTGACCTGGAGTGTCCAACTGTACGTAGGTCCATTTTCGGCAGAGGCCCAGGGAGAAAAGCTCCACAGTTAAAATAAACAGACAGTAGTTACATTGGACTACATAGCGAGTAACAATTTACATAGCAATTACTTACAACATATTTACAGATGAATAACATCAGTAGACAACTAGAATCTTAATCTGTGAAGTACATAACAACATTAACAAGTGTTACAATAAGAAGTTCCTGCTGTATAATAAGTACTAGGCTTATGAGCATCTGAGCTTGCTATAATCAAGGTAGTTAGTGGAGTGGAAAGAAAGGTAGTTGTTGGATGGGGTGGGTGATATTAGAGTGGGAGTTGCAAGGGCATAGCCAGCATGTTTTTAGGTGCGCTTTTAGTAAAGTTTTGAAGTGGGTTCATGATGGTACGGAGGTAATTGTGGGTGGGAGGGAGTTCCAAAATTTGGCTATGGTGCAAGAGAATAGTGCTTCACCAGCAGTTATTGGCTTTAGTGATCTGCAAGTGATTTTTGTTGCTGGATCTTAGTGGTCTGGTGGTGCGATAGGGTTGGAGTAGATTCTGGAGGGATGGGACATTTAGTGAATGGTTTACTAGTTTGTGGGTGAGTGAGAGTTGATACCATTGAAGGAGGTGAGGGAGTTCAAGCCAGCCCAGTTCAGCAAGTGAGAGACAGTGGTGACTACGGTAGGATGCCCCTGTGGCGAATTTGGCGATTTTGTTGTAGCAGGTCTCTAGCTTGTATAGATCGCATTGCCTTAGGTTGGTATATATTGGACAGGCATAAAGTAGGGTGGAGATAAGGTGGGAATTTGCTATTGAAATCTTTGCTGCTTTGGTGAGAAGTTGCTTATTTCTGTATAACGCTCCTATTTTTTTGTGGCCTTTTTTTATGGTCATGGATATGTGAATGTCAAATTTTAGTTTATTGTCTATTTCCACTCCTAGCAATTTGGTGTGTTCAGTTGGGTATATAGTGGTGTTGTCTTTTGCTGTGATGTTAAAGTGAGAGTTGTTTTACGTATGTTTGGTGGGTTGGAAGATGAGTAGTTTAGTTTTGTTTGGGTTGAGTATTAATTGGGCATCGGATAACCAAGTTTCAACAGAGGAAAAGGCTTCCTGTGTGACTTTTTGCAGTTTGGGTACGGACTGGGCTGAGCAGATGATGGTTGAGTCATCTGCGTATTGTATGAGTGTGCCATGTTTGGTGGCAGAGGCTAGATTATTGGTGAAAACAGAGAAGAGTAGGGGTCCAAGGATGGATCCTTGGGGAACCCCTATGGAGACAGGTAGTTGGGGAGATATGTCATTCTGCCATACAACGGATTGTTGGCGGTCAGACAGGTAACTCTGAAATCAGGTGGTGACTGATTGTGAGAAGGATAGGTTATTAAGGACAGAGATAAGTTGTTTGTGTGGGACCATGTCAAATGCTTTAGATAGGTCTAGGAAAGTAGCAGAGGAGAGATAGCCATTGTTTTTATGCTGAAGGATAGTGTAAGTAAAGGAGAGTAAGGCAGTGGTGGTGCTATGGTTTGGTCAGAAACCATGCTGAGTGTTGGAAAGGAGGTAGTCTGAGACCTGAGAGTGTATGCATCTCTCTAGTATTTTAGAGAGTGGAGAGAGAATAGCTATGGGGTGGTAACTGGCTAGTTCTGTGGAGGGTCCGCCTTTGTGGAGGGGAATTATATGTGATACTTTCCACAGTGTGGGAACGTAACTTTCTGACAGAGATCGGTTAATCAAGATGGATACAGGGTAGGCCAGAGCATCAGCTGTGATTTGTAGGTATTCACTTGGGAGGTTGTCTGCTGCTAATTTGGTGGGCTTAAGTTTAGTTAAGAGTTTTTTTTATGTTGGAGGTAGGTACAGGAGAAAAAGAGAAGGCAGTGGGGAGATTACTAGTTGAAGGTGTGGGTTGAAGGGGAGGGGGGTTGTGTTGTTTAGCTAGTGATAGTATGGTTTGTGTGAAGTGTGTGTTGAATGAGGTAGCAATATTTTCTGAGGAGTGAGGGATGTTAGGAGGAGGGGTACTGACTTTACCTGGGTGGAGGATGGAGTTTATGGAGGACCAGAATTGTTTGGGGCTGTGTTGGGTGGAGTCTAGGGCAGACTGGTAGTATTGGAATTTGTCCTGTTTTATTAGCTTTTTGACTCTATTGCATAGTTCTAGGAATTTCTGTCTAGTTGAGGGGGTTTTGGTTTTGCGCCAGTGCTCCCAGGCTTTATCCCTCTTTTTCATTTCTGACTTAGTGGTTTTCTGTAGCCATGGGGAGGGTTGTGCTTTGATTCTGGAAAGTCTTATGGGGGCATGGTAATTAAGGATGCTCAGGAAGGTAGTATTAAAAAATTCAACTGCATCATCAAGACTGAGGTACTTTAGAGGATGCCAGTTACATTCTTTGAGGGATGAGATGAATGTGAGTGGGTTAAAGTTTAGTTTTTTACGTATTTGACGGTAGATGACAGGTTTAGCCTGGTATAGGTATTTTTTGAGTAGGAATGTTGGGGAGTGATCACTGAGGCTATCTGATAAGCAGCCTGTTATATATGACTGAGGGCTCTTACTGACTAGTATCCAATCCAGGGTAGTGTGCTTGCTGGAGTTTTTATTTATCCTGGTTGGCGACTGGACTAGTTGGGTGAAGCCATGAAGGTTTACATGATGGGTTGGATGGTTGCCAGAACAGGACTGCCAGTCAATACTGAAATCACCTAAAATTATCGTTTCTTGGGGGAGATGGTGGGTAGACCAGCTGAGGAGGTTTTCTAGTGGAGGGATGTTTTGGCCAGGTGGGAAGTAGCATCCAATTATGTTGATGGTTTTGTTTTGGTTTATTTTGAGGCTGGTATATATTATTTCTTCATTGCCTATTTGTGGAGCTGATGATTTTAAGATCTGGATGTTTAGATGCTGTTTAAATATTATAGCTACACAGCCTCCTTTCTTGTTTAGCCGGTCTACTCTTAGTATGCCATAACCTGTAGGGAGTATTTGCTCACTGGTAATGTGAGGTTTTAGCCAGGTTTCTGTCAGCATGACTATATCTGGGGAGTACAAGTCTATGGTGGGCATGGAGTTCATGGACTTTGTTGGATATACTTCTAATATTTAGGCTTAGTAGAAGGAAGTCATTTGGCTTTCTATTGGCTGTAATATGGGGGAAGTTGTGGTTTCTAGTCTGATTATGAGGATTGGGGTTGGAGATGGTAGGGCTAGGGTTGGGGTGGATGTCTCCACTTAGGGCTAGTTTTGATATGCATGAGGTTATTAGTTTTCTCAGTTTTTGAATGTGTTTGTTTATAAGGGAAACTTTATGATTGTGCTCTGTGGGTAATAGGTATGATGGGAGGGTTACTATGTTAAGTTGTAGGAATGCTTTATGTTTGAGTAATATAGTTGGTAGAATATGTGGGGGGTGCATAGGGATGGTTCTTGAGTTAGTGGGAGGGGAGCTGAGTGAGGGTGAGACATGAGTGGTGGTGTGAGTAGTAGTACAGTGGTAGTGGTTGAGTGGGGGAATGATGGAGCTTTGGTAGGATGTAAGATATGCAAGGAGAGTGCATGCAGTGAGCATAGGTAAGGTATGCTTGTACATGTTAGTTGAGGAGGTGTGATAGTAGAGGGAAGATGGAGAAGGTAGTGTTGGGTTAGCGCTGTGGTTGGCTATTGGAAAGATGGGAGGGGTTTGTGAGTGGAATAAAGGTGGGACCACTGGGGAGCGAAGCGGGTAGAGACCCTGTCACTTGCTCTAATGAGGGGGCTGGAAACAATCAGGTAACAGAGTTAACTGATAAATGAACATATGATAGTGACAAGGGTGGTTGTAGTTTCAAAAATGGTGCCTGCCACAGGTAATATTTATTAACTTTGGGATTGTCTTAAGGTAATAAACAGGGAAGGGGAGGGGAGAACAAGGGTGTGAGCAGGCAGTTCTTTGTACTGCTGCTAATGAGCCAAAGCAAAGACAAGTTTGTGTTTAAGAAACAATCACAACTGACCAAGGACTGCTCTGAAACTGTAAGTCATTTCTTAACCATTTCTCATGTGGAAAAACACGATAACCTTGTATCAGTAGGCTACTGTGGTCTCAGTTTAAATTAACAAACACACAGTATTGATCAGTTATGGATACTATTTGCTAACAGAAGGGAATAAGAGAGAAAGTGGAAGATGAGTGTGTGTGTGTGTGTGGGGGGGGGGGGGGTGCTGCTTACAAGCCAAAGCAGAGTGCTCTCCAGGGGAAAATGAATATTGGCTCAAACAGGTAGACACATACTCAAAGTTAACTTTAGCTGTTTGCAGACAGTTCAGACCCGGACTGCGCTTTTCTTATAAGAATGATAAAGGTGGTACTGCAGTTGAATACTTAAGAGTGGTGTTAGGTTCAAAGGCTTATAAAAGGCCTTTGTGTCAGTAGTCCTGTAACCACCTATGAACTTAATTATGCTAAGGGAAGAGGTAGACGAAGCTCAACAATTGACAGTTAAGACAGGAAAGGATAAGATAAAAATACTGACGCACAATCAATCTTGAGGAAAGTCTCCAAGAACAGATTGTATTCTTGTGGAAGTCTGGAAGTTAGGACGAAAGAATAATGACAGTAAAGACCCATCATACCCAGCTTCACACTGACCTATTTCAATTTTAAACCATGATTATGTCTATTATTAGACAAAAGAAGGAATGAGGTATTTTCAAAACTGATGTATATGAATCTGTGTGGTTTTGTGGAGGGGCAGCAAATGTTTGATAACATTAAGAACAATGATGATACAGAAGGGAGTAAAATGTAAAAAAATACCACTGTTGTTGGTGGCTCGATGCAGAGAAAGCTTTCAACAGAGTAAGCTGGGATTTTAGGAGTACGGCAATGGAAGCATTTACATTCCCTGATACAGTAATGTTATTAAGGTTAAATAGGAGGATAATATGAAGGATTGGAGGCTAGAATTAAAATGGGAGGGTTCCTCTCCTATAAGATGAATATGAACATAGGAACCAGACAGAAGTGTCCTCTTTCCCCTTTGTTATTTGCTTTATATTTAGAGCCATTGGCAAAGAAAATAAGGGACTTAGAAAAATTAGGCTAAAATTGGCATGGTAATCAAGAAAAGTTGGCTTTATTTGGGGATTATATATTTTTTTGTACCTGGTAAATCCAGAAAAGAATATCTCAGTATTTTGGAACATTGCAAGACAGTTTCTAGTCGTTTCGGATATAAAACAAATAAAGATAAAATAAAGGCTATAGCCATAAATATTGTACTCACACACAAACTGGTTCATCCTTACCCATATTTATGGGAACACAATAAGACAAAGTATCTCTAGAAGTACAGATTAAAAACGCTTCTGTTATGGCAGCTAAGGATATGTAGGAAGTGACTAAACAAAAGATAATATAAGAACTGAGAAACTGGGAGCTCTTATTAGTGGAGATGGATAATAATAAACAAGAAGTGAAAATATTTTTTGTCCCTTTTATTTTAAATATGGGTCAGGGGTTCTACTTTTAAATCTCAAAACACTGAAATACCGAATTCAGTATCTCGCGACCAGGATCACAGTCATCTATAAAAATGAAAAGTCACAACACTGAAGTTCAAAATTTTGAAAATAGAGCACCACAAGTAAAGACCCAACCCTCTCGACATAAAACGCAAAAACAAACTCAAAACACTTAACACTACTATATGTTTAAGCAGGGGGGCAAGCCTCACTTCGCCCCCCCCACATCCCCGCTACTCATATATATATATATATATATATATATATATATATATATATATATATATATCTCAACTCTGAGGTCGCACGACCACGAAAAAAAAAAAAAAAACAACAAACCTACTGTTAGGCGTCCTACACTCACACTGCACACGGTCATAATTATACCTACGAGAAAAACACACTACACATTTACAAAAATCATGATTTTCAACACTTACACACACACACACACACACACACACACACACACACACACACACACACACACACACACACACACACACACACTCTCTCACCTACCTACCCCAACTTACTCCTAAAACTTCCCAAAAAACTAAAACAAAACACATTTCTAGCCAAAACCCTTGCACACTAAAAACCTACCTGAATCCCCGAACATAACTACGCACCGGCCACCATGTTTACAATCCAGAAACCACTAAACCTTAATGGGACAGCACACTATGGAGAACAGACCACACCACAACTACTTTGGGTTCAGCAACCTCAGATTCGTCATTATGGAGTTTTGAACAACTGCACTTTCGGTATTCTGGTCTCAAGATACTGAAATAAGAAGTTATGTACTCACCATAACGTTCCATGTTTGTTGTCCATCTCGCCTTCATTCTTTGCTGACTGGGTTCAGAACCGATCATCGGTTCTGACTCGGCCTTTACTAAAGCTCAAGAGCTTCTACTGGCTCCAGGCTATACTCTATCCCATCATGCTTAGGGAAGATTACCCACATCTTGTTTGCAATTACTAAGCTGAACAGAAATCATATACATATATTCAAGGTTATGTTTACAGACATATGTTCCACAAGACAAAGAAGGGAATTAGAGAACATGAATTCCACATCAAATAAAGAACTCTCGATCCTCCAGAAGCGAAGGATGGGGGAAGGAGGGTGGAACGTAAGAATGAAGGTGAGATGGACAACAAACATGGAATGTTATGGTGAGTACATAACTCCTTTATGTCATGTTGTCCTATCTCACCTTCATTCTTTGCTGGTTGGGACAACGTCCCTAGCACCTTCTTTCTTGTGTGACTCAAGGGAACAAACTCTTCAGAACAGAGGATCCAAAGGAAGCTCTGTTCCGGGAGGCCATGTATACTTTGCAATGAGTGATAAAGGTATGAGGTTTAACCCATGTTGCTGCAGCACAAATTGAATCTATAGGTAACCTAGCCTAAAAAGCAGTCAAGGTTGCAATAGCTCTTGTTGAGTGACCCTTAATTTTTCCAGGCAGTTGTCTATTTTGAGAAGTGTATGAATAGGTAATAGTATCAGTAAGCCATTTTGACAGAGTGACATTTAATACTGGAGCACCCTTCTTTTTATCTGAGAAGGATATGAATAACTGATCAGATTTCCTGAATTCCTTTGTTCTGTGTAGGTAGAAACGTAGCTGCCTGTGTACATACAACTGGTGAAGTTTATATTCTGCCTTGTTGTCATAGTTTGGAAAGAAAACAGGCAGATCAATGAATTGATTTAAGTTAGTCTCAGAACAAACTTTGGGTAGAAAGGATGGATTGGTTCTAAGGGAGACTCTATCTTTATGGAAAACTAGGTAGGGAAGGCATGTGGATAATGCTTGAAGTTCTGATACCATCCTAGCTGACGTGATGGCCACCAAAAAGACTGTTTTCCAAGTTAGGAACTTTAGATGACAAGAAAAAGCTGGTTCATATGGCGGAAGGACTAAGGTGGATAACACTAGATTGAGGTCCCAAGGAGCTGGTGGTTCTTTTATTGGAGGCCTTAGTAAAAATGTACCTCTCAGAAAGGCCTTGCACAGTCTGTGAGACATTATTTTCAATCCCATATCTCCTATGTGGTAGTTGGATATGGCAGCTAGTTGAACTCGTATGGTAGCTGCTGCTGCCCCTTAATTAAAAAGTTCTGCCAAGAAGTCTAAGATGGATGTTACGGGGGCTGTGAAAGGATCAATATGATTGCTGGAAGCCCAACAAGAGAACCTTTTCCACTAGCTAGCATAAAGTTTCCTTGCTGTGGTCTTATGGGATGAAACCAGGATGTGTTTTACAGCAGGGGATATATCTGGAAGCCCGGCTAAGATCGGAAGTGGAGCAGCCAAGCTGTCAACTTGAGCGTTTGGATCGAAGGCTGGAGCATCCCTGATGGATGTGTTAGGAGGTCTGGCATTGGGCCCAGAATCCATGGCTCCTCTTGTAGATGAGGCCAAAGAAAGGGGAACCAAATTTGATGAGGCTAGTACGGGGCGATGAGTATTAACCTGCATCGCAACAAACTGGCTTTCTGGATAACTTTCAGGATTAATGGGAAAGGAGGAAAGGCGTAAAGAAAACCTAGGGGCCAATCGTATACAAGTGCATCCCTTGGTGACTTCCACAGAGGGGGGATCAGGGCAAAGTAGCTGCTGCATTTGGGGTTCATGGATGTGGCAAACAGGTCACAGCAAGGCTGGCCCCACTCGCAAAAAATCTGTTTTGCAATTTCCTGTTTCAGGGACCACTTGTGAGGCAACAGAATAGCTCTGCTTAGCTTGTCCACTATCATGTTGGAGTTCCCTGGGATATGCATTGCTATCAGAAAGCACTGGGAACAGAATGCCCATTCCCATACTCTTTCAGCCTCTCGACACAGAGGGTAAGATCTGGTTCCGCCTTGTTTGTTTATATATCACACAATGACATACTGCCCGTCTGGATTGCAATCGTTCCTAGTGGAAGGGAGTTCTGGAATGCCTGCAACACCAACAGGACCGCTCTCATCTCTAGGACAATGAAATGCAAGTGGTATTCATATTCTTGCTAAGTTCCTTGGACAGTTTTTCCAAAAAAATGTCCCCCCCACACCCTATCTGGGAAGCATCCGTAGTCACTGTAGCCACTGGTTGTGGGAGAGTGAGCGGTCTGCTCAGAACTATCTGGGTGGATTGAAGCCACTACCTCAGGTCCCTCTTGCACGAATCTGTAATGATAATCTTGTGGGACATGGGTAACTCCTGCATGGACCACTGAGCAAAAAGTAACCACTGGAGGACTCTCATGTGCAAACGTGCCAGAGGTACCAGAGTTATAGCTGCCACCATGGTACCTAAAACCTTCAGGACAATCCTTGCCTTTACTTTCTTTTTTGTAAGCAGATTAGACACTTGATGAAGTTGTGTTTGTACCCTGTCATGAGGAAGTTTTGCTACCATGTCTTTTGTGTTTAAGTCTGCTCCTATGAATATAATATGTTGTGATGGCAACAAGGAAGACTTTTCGAAATTTATTGTAATATCCAGCTGTAAACACAGGTGAATACTGGTGTCTCTTGCTTTGATTAGTAGATGCTCCGTGGTGGCAGTTAGGAGACAGTCATCCAGGTATGGAAACACTCGGAATCCTAGACGTCTTAAGTGAGCCGTGACCACTGCCATGCACTTGGTGAACACTCTGGGGGCTGTAGTGAGACCAAAGGGCAGAGCTCATAATTGATAATGACTGGCTCCTAGCCGAAAGCGTAGTTGATTCTTGGATCGCCTGTCCATTTTTATGTGGTAGTACGCATACTGGAGATCTATCAATCACATCCAATTGTCTTTTCCCAAAAAGGGAAGTATTGACTGCATTGTCACCATCTGGAACTTTGATTTTTTTTACAGACTTGTTTAGTCTGCTGAGATCCAAAATGGGCCTCCAGTCCCCTGTCTTTTTTGAAACTAAAAAGAACCACAAGTAAGTTCCAGATCCAATTTGGTCTGCGGGGATGTTTTTGGATGATTCTTTTCTCTAGTAACCTTTAAATTTCTAGGGTTGTTTGATCCCTCTGACTGGGTGGAACGTCCCGGACTGATCTTTTTTCTAAGGGAGGGGAGGAGAAGTGTATGCTGTAGCCTCTGGATATTATCGTTTGTACCCATTTGTCTTGTGTGATATTTAGCCAGGTGTTTGGGTACAGTGATAATCGACCTGACTGCCTCCAGAGGTGGACAGGCGGGCCTCCTTTCAGGAATGCTGGAAGGGCCTACCAGAGAACGTATCTTTGTCACCCTGGTTTTGTGGATCCCCTCTGCCGCAAGGTCGGCGTTTTCCATTATTGTTTCCCCCTTTGACCCTCGGGGAAGAATCACCACGTGCGTCTGGAAAAACTCTTTAGGACTTAAAGAACCACATCTCCCCCCCCCCCCCTTGGCACTTGGGATAAGGCCTGGTAGGAAGGGAAAAACGTACTCCCATGGCAGAAAGAGTCTTGCCTTCCTGCTTGCACCTGGTCAGTTTCTTTCACTTTTGGGATGAACAAAGACGATCCACTTCAAAAAAGGAGGCCAGCACCCAAGGAGTAAGAAAGCCATATATTTATTGTGGCAAGAGTACCTGTACCGGAAACAATAGGTCTCCCCAGTGGTTTCTCCAATTTTTATGAATTTTAGGTAACAGAAAGTATTGTTTCTGCGGGTCCCCCACAGCAAGATGTTTTTTGACAGAAGCACTGATTATGCCTTCTTTGACTGCCTGTTCAAGAAATATGTCAATTTCTTTTTTGAAGCCCGAGATGGGATCAAGTGACATATGCAAGTATTCTAGATCGACCAGTCTTGAAGTGTAGATGTTTAAGCACTGTGTCCTGAAATATCAAAACATGTTTGTTCATGGGGGCACAAAATTGGACTGATGAAATCTAAACTCATTAGATCTTTGAGAGTCATACTGAGGACCAAAAAACAGTTTAAGGTTAAGGGTTCAACAAAAAGTTAAAACATCATTGACCACACTATCTTCTTCAACAAAAAGCCAGGGACATAGTTCAATCCTTTATTGAGAAGTTGTTGTTCAGCTTCTGTCAATGCAACAGAAGAAATGTTATGTACATTGTAAAAATAATTTATTGAGGAGCTAGTACTTTTTACTAAATACATGTATGGTTCAGGTCTTTTTATGTCCATGGATACGGGGATGCTGTATTGCATCTATCTGGCTGAACTGCATGGTGTGGATTTGTGAACACTGTTGTGTTTTCGTTATGTTCAGAAAACATCAGTCAAATTTACTTTGCGGAATTTAATTGGACCATTATACACCTTTCACAATTGTTTTTCAGTTTTGTAAGTGCTGTTTCATTTGTTTATTTTTGTATTTACGGCACACACGATTGGGGCATACTTTTGCACATGAACATGGGGATGCTGGATTGAACCTATTGGGCTATACTGTGTGGCATACATTTGCTTTTACGGTGGGGTTCTGGCTATACTTTGGGAATATTAGTCGATTGAACTTGGATCTTCATATGGACTCACTACATCTTACTGAAATTATTATTTTTCTTGCAAGTACTGATTCAGTTTTTTGTATAGCAAAGCCTTTTTGCTTTTTTACTATTGCGATCTTTGTATACTGCCATCACATCGTGAATGGTGTAGTCCAGAGATTGAACTTTTTCGGACAATACTTGCCAGCTGATTTTTAATATTTACATCATAATTGTGGAAATATTCCCTATATAGGGAGATGTTTATGACTTTGTATGATCAACAGAGCGATTTTTGTATACTGGCCATCACATCGTGAATGGTGTAGTCGGGAGTTTGAACCTTTTCGAATAATACTTGCTAGCTGATTTTGGACACTTACCTCATAATTGTGTAAATATCCCCTATATAGAGAAATGTTTATGATTTTGTATGATCAACAGAGGGTATTTTTCTTATGGAGTTCTATCCAATACTAGGAATATGGAGATGATGTGTCCATAATTGTTCGATTACACTAGTGAATTGTTTTTTATACATTTTATATACTGATATTTTCTTGTTTAGAATTGACAGGTCATTTATAGCATGTGGATTTTGCCTAGGATTTATTGAAATATTACTGAATTTTCATTGCATTTTTGAACACCACATTACTATTATTGTTTGCCATACTAATGTCTTGGGAAACATTGAGCTTATTGTGGCAATTGCTTTGGGCTGTTTAATAGAGATTGTGATCGTTCCTTTCTGGGGATAAATTATATTTTATTAAGCAGATTCTTATTTTGAATTTTCACTTACATCATGGATCTTATGACCACTTTGCACGGACTTTCAGCAGACAAACATGATTTACATGTTTTTGATCTGGCTGAGTCTACAGATAATACAGGTAATTTTGTGGTTCAGGACCTGGCAGATTGTTGCTCTGAATTATTGGGTAGATTGACTAAAAATATGATTACCCTCCGTACTAATGTATGGCATTTAAAATTATTCAAAGCCTACCAGGCCAAAAATATCACCCCTAGAGGGTTGAGAATTTGAACACAGCCATTAGTAGCTTTTATTGATGAGAGACTAGCTGAAGAATAGGCGAAGGCACAACAGGAGGCTTCAATGGGTTTTGTGAACATCTTAGCATCTTATAATGAGCGCATGATTGACACTAATATTTCGGATGTTCAAACACTCTGTGAACAAATCAAACCTTATGAACGGCAAACTCACTATAAAACTTGTTTTCACAAGCTAACTAAGGACCTGTTAACACTTGAGAAACATAAAAGCCAAAAAAATTCACAAGTTTAATCAAGATTTAGGGGTTTATGAACGAGACAAACCCTTTGGCCTTAGAAAAAATGTGAAATTCTCTGATTTGGACACTCCTTCAACTAATTTTAAGAGGAAAATACCACGCTCTATATTGAAAAAGCCCAAACATGGGTGTAGTAGTACCTCAGGGAAGGAATCATCAGCCACTGTTATAGAATATGCCAATACTCAAGAGTCCCCTGACCCCAAGAAACAACGAGACGTTGACTATCCTTTAGGCCTGTCAAACATCGGGGGGGGGGTTGAAAACATTGACAGTATGGAAGCATTGTTACAAGCACTAGCTTCTTGATAAATGATTTTTTACAATGTACATAACATTTCTTCTGCAGCATTGACAGAAACTGAACAACTCCTCAATAAAGGAAAGAACTATGTCCCTGGCTTTTTTGTTGAAGAAGACAGTGTGGTCAATGTTGTTTTAACTTTTTGTACAACCCTTAAACAGTTTTTTGGTCCTCAGGATGACTCTCAAAGATCTAATGAGTTTAGATTTCATCAGTCCAATTTTGTGCCCCCATGAACAAACACATTTCGATATTTCAGGACTCGGTGCTTAAACATCTACACTTCAAAAAGTACAGTTTTGTACCTACCATAAATGTAGATGTTCGAGTGCTAATACAGCTGCAGTCATAACAGATGGGTTCTCCTGCCGTCAGGCGGGTCCTCGGTCGGCCGAATTCCAAAGTCTAGGTCCGGCGTCGGTTGTCATCGCTTCTTCCCTGACGTCAGTGCGACAGGGGTATAAAAGAACCAGCCGACGCCATTTTCTTCAGTTTTTCTTGCCCCAGATGTCAGGTGCCCCCAGAATGAAGGCAATACATAAATTTGTGTAATAAAGCAATGCCATATAATCAAAATACAGTAGTGCAAGCAAATACATCAAGAATGAATACCCCAATCAGGTTGCATGAGGAGATGTTAGCCAATAGGCCTGTCCCAAGAGGGGAAGGAGGGAGGGAAACCTGGACTGCAGCTGTATTAGCACTTGAACATCTACATTTATGGTAGGTACAAAACTGTACTATGTTCATCGTGCATACAGCTGCAGTCATAACAGATGGGTAGAATCCCAAAACTAAGAAAGGGGTGGTAGGCACTAGGTGGAAAGTACAGTTTTGTACCTACCATAAATGTAGATGTTCGAAGATCCACATTGCTGCAGTCCTTACACTAGGGTAGTCCGCTGTCCTCAGTCGGCCCGAATATCAAAGTATAAGGCTGACGTCGGTCAGGGCGCATTTGACTGACGTCAGAACGTCAGGGTACAAATGCGCATGACCGGTGTCATATCCTCAGTCTTTTCTTGCCCCAGATGTCAGAAGACCCTAAAAATAAAGGTCAAAACCAAAAGACAGCAAACAACCAACCAACCACCCCTGCACTAACTATATGTACAATATATACAATATACACAAAATGTACAACCCAACCCACACAACCACCTCTAAATACAGAGGGGAAGGAGGGAGGGTATATTGGACTGCAGCAATGTGGATCTTCGAACATCTACATTTATGGTAGGTACAAAACTGTACTATGTTCTTCATCTCACATTGCTGCAGTCCTTACACTTGGGTAGAATCCCAAAGCAGAGGTAAGGGAGGATGGCTAACTACAAGGAAGCAGGAGTTGCCAAAATGCCCTGCAAAACAGCAGTGGCAAAACCAGCCCTGGACTTAGAGTAAAGTGGCAGGTGATAATGCTTAGAGAAAGTATGCACAGAACTCCAAGTAGATGCCTCCAAAATATCCTTGGTTGCCACTCCCTCAAAAAGCTGTTGAAGTGGCAGTAGCCCTAGTGGAATGAGGCCTAATCCCAGCTGGAATCTCCTTGCCATGATGGGAATAACAGAAAGCAATGCAAAACCCAATCCACTTAGAAATAGTTTGTTTTGATACAGGCTTGCCCTGAGAACTCAAAGCAAAAGAAACAAACAACTGCTGAGACTGCCTGAAACCTTTAGTTCTGTCCAAATAATAATGCAACTGCCTGTGGACATCTAAAGTGTGCAAAATCTTTTCCCCTTTATTTTGGGGATTTGCATAAAAGTAGGCAAATGAATAGTTTGGTTTAAAGCCAAACTAGAAACCACCTTAGGCATAAAGGAAGGATTAGTGCGTAATGATACCCTATCCTTATGGAAAATCAAGAAAGGCTCAACCGCCATAAGGGCCTGTAATTCAGAAACCCTTCTTGCAGAGGTAATGGCCAACAAAAAGCAGTCTTCCATGATAAATATTTCAACTCAGCAGTAGCTGCAGGCTCAAAAGGTTGTAGAGTGAGTTTCTCCAACACAAAATTGAGATCCCAAGCAGGAGTAGGAGCTCTTCGTGGGGGTCTTATATTCTTTGCCCCCTAAGAAATTGCTTGAACAAAGGATGAGAAAACAATGGTGGGTTGCAATCATAGTGAGCTGAAATTGCTGCAGCATGAACTTTAATAGAAGAGAAAGACAAACCTTTGTCTAGTAACTCAGTAAGATATTGAAGAGCCACACACAAATTAGGCTCAGAAACATCAAAATCTTGTGCTGCACTCCAAAACAAAAATCTCTTCCATTTGTCTGCGTACACTTTCCTTGTACTAGGCCTCCTAGCTTCCAAAATAACATTCAAAACTTGCTGAGGAAGTGGAGGCCCACTATGGTTCAAAACAGAATATGCCAGGCTGTTAGGTGCAGAGAGTGAAGCTTGACATTTAGCAAATGGCTGTCCTCCTGCGACAACAGGTGTGGAATCGAAGGCAAAAGCCATGGAGGCTTCCGTACCAGACTTCTCAGCAATGGGTACCAGTGTTGTCGAGGCCAATCCGGAGCTATTAAAATCATCCTTGGCTTGTCCTGTCTGACCTTTAGAAGTACCTTTGGGAGGAGAGGCAGAGGTGGAAAGGCATACACATGAAGATTGCTCCAATTGAAAGAAAGAGCATCCACCTTCCAAGCTGTGGGATGAAACCTTTTTGTGCAAAACCTTGGCAGCTGATGGTTCAGTGGAGAAGCGAACAGATCTATGTCTGGAGTTCCCCAGGACACTGTCAATTTCTGAAATACATGAGGATCCAATTTCCACTCGTGGGGATCCATAATTCGTCTGCTCAACACATCTGCTAGGGAGTTCTGTGCTCCTGGCAGAAACCTTGCCTGAAGATTGAGCTGTAAACTGAGAGCAGTCTCCCACAAAATCATTGCTTGCCTGCATAGAGGATAAGAATGTGTTCCCCCTTGCTTGTTGATGTACCACATGACAGTTGTGTTGTCTGTTAGAATCAACACCTGCCCTGGAAGAAGTAACTCCTTGAAAGCAATTAATGCAAACTGGACTGCTAACATCTCCTTCATGTTGATATGTAGATGTTGTAGTCTGACAGGCCACTTGTTTTGTATCCACTTTCCATTTAGATGAGCTCCCAAGCTTTGTCTGAGGCATCTGTCGTTAAAATCTGACTCGCCTCTGGCCGGGTCACAGAGAGTCCCTTGTTTAGGTGACATTCCTGAGCCCACCACAAAATTCCTTTTGAATGCAAGGTATTATTTGAATGACAGTGCCCAGATCCTGGCAGTGCTGTGTCCATACATTTTTGAGATACCATTGTAGCTTCCTCATATGCAGTTTGGCATTGGGAAGCAACAGAATACAAGATGCCATGAACCCTAAGGCTTGAAGGACTGTCCTTGCAGTCAGCCCGGACTGATGAGATAGTTGATGGAAGTAAAGGGATAGACTCTTTTGTTTGTCCGGGGTTAAAAGGCCATCTGGGATGCTGTATTCAGTCTCACACCCAGAAAGCACATGTCTTGAGAGGGTACTAGACTGGACTTTATTTCGTTCACAGAATACCCTAGGCATCTTAGCACTGCTATCACATATTCCAAATGATGAAGAAGCTCTTCTCTTCCTTGAGCCAGAATTAGGCAGTCGTCCAAATAAGGATAGATCTGTATTCCTTTTAGTCTGAAGAAAGCTATCACTGGAGCCAGAACTTTCGTGAACACTCTGCGCAGTAGATAAGCCAAAGGGCAATGCAGAGAACTGATAGTGAGAAGTCCCAGCTCGAAAACGCAGATACTTTCTGCAACTTAGTCTGACAGGAACATGAAGGTAAGCCTCCTTGAGATCCAAAGTTACCATCCAATGATCCTTGCCCAGCAGACGTAAAAGCTGCTGCAACGTCAACATTTTGAACTTGGGAATGTCCAGATAAGTGTTGAGGATAGATAAATCCAAAATTGGCCTCCACGTGTTCCCCTTCTTTGGTACTAGGAACAGGCGAGAATAAAATCCTAGGCCCACTTCTGGCAGAGGGACCGGCTGTATGGCCCCTAGTCGGAGCAACAGAGAAACCTGTTTGTGAGCCTCTATTCTTTGTTGAGGAGGAACGTCTGGCATGCCTTTGAAAGGAGGCAAGGTATGGAAATAAAACCTGTAGCCGTGGTGTATGATATCCAATACCCATCTGTCCTGGGTAATTAAACTCCAATTTTCTTTGAAAAGTGCCAACCTTCCCCCCCAAAGGTGCTGCCAGACGAGCAGGCTCTGGCAGCTGAAAAGGTAGGTCATTGGGTCTGCTTACGAAAGGACTGACCCCTGCCCTCACCAAGCCTGTGCAGGAGAACTCCCTGTTCTAGGCCTGAAAGAGCCCTGAGCTCTGCCCTTACCACGTCTAGATCTACCCCTAGACTGTGAATCATAAGAAGGATACGTCCACCCTTTAGTAGGCCAATTTCTACTAAACTTTGGAGGCTGGACCTGCAAAAAATCTTTAACAGTCTGCATAGACTTAGCCTTGTCTTCCATTTTCTTTAAAACTGTCTCAACAGGAGGACCAAACAACACGTCAGATTGTAAAGGAGCATCTAAAATCCTTGTTTTAACATGTTCAGACAAATTCTGATCCCTCAGCCAGGCGTGCCTGCGAAGAACTGACCCAGTGGCAGCCACCCTAGACGAGGCCTGTACAGCATCAAAACCACATTGCAAAGAATGCTTACCCACCTGTTCAGAAACATGCACTAAATCTTGCAACTCCTTACAATCAATACCTACTGCCAGAGCATCAACCTTAGATTTCAATTGTGAAAGGAGATAATTTTGGTATTTCAACATGTGAAACTGGCAATTCAGAGCCCTCATAGCAAGAGTGGAAGAAGTATAGACTTTCTTGCCCCATCTATCCAAGGCCCTAGCCTCCTTGTCTGCAGGAACCGGATTCTTAACAACAGAAGCCTTAACACCTTTAGGCCCATGGCTAACAGTTTCTGGGTCTGCCCTAGGACTCTTAAAAAGATACTTATGAGCTTCAGGCACCCTATAATACCTATCCGGCTTAACAGGAGGAGGAGGCAAAGAATCAGGATTAAGAGAAGCTTCCATAAAACATCGTCCACTACATCCAAAACAGGAGGTATAGCCAAAGGCCTATGCTGGGGTAACAACAGAAATTCCCTAAGCCTTTTTCTGGAATCAGAGAAGTCCTGACCTTCCCACTTAAAATGCTCCCTCATGGAATGAAGAGTTTCTGAAAAAAAAAAATCCTCAGGAGGAGTAGCAGAAGGAGTAGAATCATCCACATCAGAATCAGAATAAGGAGAGTACTCCTGCCAGTCTTCACCCCAACACTCCAAAACATCTGAAGCCTGCTCAAAACCCCCCAGCTCAGGCTCCACCCTGGGCCTCTTATCAGGAGGGGGCATAGAACCCCTGATCAAAGTAATCAAATCTTCTGCCATTTTAAGCATATGCTTCTTGGGCACAGTACCTGAAGAGCTAGGGGTAACACTAACTGAAGCTAAACCTGGCCTGCCCTGGGGAAGCCTTTGAAACAGAAGGAGGGGCCTAGCCACCTTAGGAAGGGAGGGAGTATAGTAATGAGAAGCCCCTCAGCCTGACTAGTCTCCTGAGAGGCCACATCTTGTAATAACAAGGTCTCCCCTGGGAACACAAAGAAACCTCGGTGGAGCCACCGGCTCCACCGACACCTCTAAAGAACCGTCTGGTACAGACGGCTCTTCTAGTCTAGGCTTAACTGCCTTGTCCTTGCGCTTCTTTGAAGAAGCGGGCGTCGGAGCATCCGACGGCATTTTATAGTTACACCGCTTCCCAAAGACTAACCTCGCACAATCCAACCTTCTCTTTATAGTGCGTTTATTAAATCTAGCACAAGAGCAACAGCCAACAACGTCGTGCTCAGGCCCTAAGCAAGGAATACACAAAGTATGATAATCCTTATGCGGTATCTGTTTCCCACAAGAAATGCAATTATTAACTTTTTCTGACATCCGGTAAATGACTGAGGCAAGAAAAAAGTAAAATATTCTAACGGGTACTTAGCCAACTTTGAACTCGGTCTGAAACTTCTAAATCGAAAAATCTCAGAACGCCAACCGGCACTTGCAACACTGCTTCTGCATCGGACCATGCGGCAAAAAAGACTGAGGATATGACGCCGGTCATGCGCATTTGTACCCTGACGTTCTGACGTCAGTCAAATGCGCCCTGACCGACGTCAGCCTTATACTTTGATATTCGGGCCGACTGAGGACATCGGACTACCCTAGTGTAAGGACTGCAGCAATGTGAGATGAAGAACATCTAGGAGGAGCCAGAATGCCCTGCAAGACTGCAGTGGCAAAGCCCGCTCTAGATTTGGAGTATAGTGGAAGGTGGTAGTGTTTGGAGAAGGTATGCACAGAACTCCAAGTGGCTGCTTCCAAAATATCTTTGCTAGGAACTCCTCTGAGAAAAGCTGCAGAGGTAGCCGTGGCCCTTGTGGAGTGAGATCTAATGCCTGTAGTTACAGTTTTGCCATGAAAAGAATAGCAAAAGCGTATGCAGTGGGCTATCCATTTTGAGATTATTGGCTTTCCTTGAGCTCCTATAGCATAGGACACAAAGAGCTGTTCTGATTTTCTGAAAGGCTTTGTTCTGTCCAAATAATAGCGCAGTTGTCTGTGGATGTCCAAGGAATGTAGTAATCTCTCCCCTTTGTTTTGAGGATTAGGATAAAAGGTAGGTAAGTGTATAGCCTGATTCAAAGCTACCCTGGATACCACTTTTGGCATAAAGGATGGGTTGGTTCGTAAGGAAACTCTGTCCTGATGGAAGATGATAAAAGGCTGCACAGCCATGAGAGCTTGTAGTTCCGATACCCTACGAGCTGAGGTAATAGCCAGAAGGAAAGCTGTTTTCTAGGACAAATATTGCAAATCTGATGAGGCAGCTGGCTCAAAAGGAGGCAAGGTCAGTTTTTCTAGAATGAAATTGAGATCCCAAGCAGGTATTGGTTGTTTCCTTGGGGGTTTTAGATTCTTAGCCCCTCTGAGGAACTGTCTTAAAAGGGGGTGAGAGAATAAGGGTGGATCAGTGTTGTATTCTGCAGAAATGGCTGAGGCATGGATTTTGATGGAGGAGAATGAAAGTCCACTGCTTAGCAGCTCAGCTAGATACTGTAATATTTGAGATAATTTCAGTTTTCCAGGATCCTGGCCCTTTTTCTCATTCCAGACACAAAACCGTTTCCATTTTGCTGAGTAAGCTTTTCTAGTAGATGGCCTTCTGGCCTCCAAAATGACATCCTGCACCTCCTTGGAGAGTAGGGTCTGTTGTGATGCTAAGGAATCTTCCATGCGGCTAGATTGAGTGTTTTTAGCAGACTGTGAAGAGTTTTGAAGCTGTGCTGAGTCAGGAGAAGAGGCATTAGAGGCAGGGTCCATGGTGGGGAATGCGTCAGGCTCCTCAGAAGTGGGTACCAGTGTTGTCTTGGCCAGTCTGGAGCAATGAGAATCATCTTTGGTCTGTCTGCTCTGTTTTTTAATAGAACTTTGGGCAGCAGAGGAAGAGGTGGGAAGACATAAACTGTCATTGATGTCCAACTGAAAGAGAGAGCGTCCACTCTCCAGGCCTTTGGATGAAAAATCCTTGAGCAGAATTTTGTCAATTGGTGATTTTTGTGGGAGGCAAAGAGATCTATGTCTGGCCTTCCCCATGCTTGAATTATCTCTGTAAAAACTTGAGGATGCAACTTCCATTCGTGTGGATCTGTCATATTTCTGCTTAGGTTGTCTGCCAGCGTGTTTTCCTTGCCTGGCAAGTACTGTGCTTGTAGTTCGATGTGTAAGTCCAGGGCCATGTTCCAAAGTGACATGGCCAGTCTGCATAGGGGATAAGAATGGGTTCCTCCCTGTTTGTTTATGTACCACATTACTGTGGTGTTGTCCATTCTTATCAATAGTTGACCTGGTTGCAGAAGGTCTTTGAAAGCTATAATAGCATTTATTACTGCTAGCATCTCCTTTTGATTGATGTGAAGGTGCTTTTCTTTTTGGGACCATTTGCCCTGAATGCACCGATCTGTCATGTGCGCCCCCCAGGCATAGTCCGAGGCGTCTGTTGTGATGACTTGATTTGCTTGAGGCTTGTTGAATGGGAGACCTGTGTTTGTTTGGCATGCTTGAGCCCACCACAGAAATTCCTTTTGAAGACATGGAATTAGTGGTATTATTGTTTCCAAGCTGTGGCTGTGTTGAGACCATAGGTTTTTCAGGTACCATTGAAGTTTCCTCATATGCAGCTTTGCACATGGGATTAGTAAGATGCAAGATGCCATGAATCCCAGAGCCTGCAGGATTTTCCTTGCAATCAGCCTGGAGCAATTTGCTAGTGTTCTGAAGTATTGAGTTAGTTGCCCCTGCTTCTCTGGCGTGAGGTAGGCCATCTGGGTGTTTGTGTCCAAGTTGGAACCCAGGAAAATGATCTTTCGAGAGGGTTTTAGCCTTGATTTCTTTTTGTTGACTGTGTATCCCAGAGAATTCAACAACATTATTACATAAGCCAGATGTTTCAGAAGAATGTGCTTGCTGTCCACTTGGATCAGGCAGTCGTCCAAATAGGGGTATACTTGTATCCCTTGAAGTCTGCAGTAGGCAATTACTGATGCCAGGCATTTCGTGAATACTCTGGGCGCAGTAGATAAGCCAAAGGGCAATGCAGAGAATTGATAATGGGTTGAACCTGCAATGAAACGGAGGTATCTTCTGCAATTTTGTCTGATTGGGACATGCAGGTATGCCTCCTTGAGGTCCAATGTTACCAGCCAAGACTCCTTGCCCAGCATGGGAAGAAGCTGCTGTAGAGTGAGCATCTTGAATTTTGGTATGAGTAGAAATGTGTTTAGGATAGATAAGTCCAAAATAGGTCTCCAATCTTTTCCCTTCCTTGGTACCAGGAATAGTCTGGAATAAAAACCTTGACCTTGTTCGTGCGTAGGTACCTCTTGAATAGCTTTCATGTCTAAGAGATCTGAAATTTGTCTTTGTGCCTCTGCCCATTGATTGTGTGGCAGGTTTGGCATGCCTCTCATTTTTGGAAGGGTGTGAAAATGGAATCTGTAGCCTCTGTTTATAATGTCCAGGATCCATTTGTCTTTTGTGACAATATGCCAATTTTTTGAAAATAATGCCAGTTTTCCACCTAAGGGTGCTGCCATTTGAGTCTTGCTTGGCATGCAATGGGGAAAGTCATTGGGCTTGCTTTCTGAATGATTGCGAGTTATCCTCACCGCCTCTTTGTGTAGGAGCTTGCCAATGTCTGCCTCTAAACGATCCTCGGGATTGCCCTCTGCCCCTCGGGCGCCTGTATCTACCTCTTTGGGGTCTGTCCGTGGCTGGAAAGGACCAATTTTTGGAAGGCCAATTTCTACTGAAACGTGGGGGTTGTACCTGTAGAAAATCTTTCACTGTTTGCATTGATTTAGCCTTTTCCTCCATTTTCCTTAATACCTCCTCAGCATTAGCACCAAATAATACATCCTTTTGTAGAGGGGCATCTAGTAATTTAGCTTTGACATGATCTGGTAAGGTTTGTTCCTTGAGCCAGGCATGTCTACGTATGACTGATCCTGTAACAGCAGCTCTACATGAGGCCTCTAGAGCATCAAAACCACATTGTAAGGTATGTTTACCCACTTGTTCTGCACTGTGCATCAAATCCTGCAACTCCTTCAAGTCTGGTTGTTCAGGTTGTGACATTTTACTTCTCAATTGTGATAACAAAAACTGTTGGTACTTTAGCATATGGAACTGACAGTTTAATGCCCTCATGGTTAAGGTGGCCGAGGTATATACATTTTTTCCCCACCTTTCTAAGGATCTGGAATCTCTCTCGGAAGGTAATGGGTTTTTAGCAGTGGAGGCCTTAATTCCCTTGGGACCCTGTGAGATGGTTTCTGGGTCAGCAGCATGGCTTTTGTATAGAAATTGGTGTGAGTCAGGGACCCTGTAGTACCTGTCAGGCTTGACTGGGGCTGGAGGTAGAGAATCCGGGTTAAGGCAGGCCTCCGAATACACATCATCTAGTATGTCCAAGACAGGAGGTATAGCCAGAGGCCTGTGCTGAGGTAGCAAGAGAAATTCCCTAAGCCTTTTCTTGGAATCTGAGTAATCTTGGCCTTCCCAGTGGAAGTGTTCCCTTAAGGTATGCAAAGTTTCCCCAAATGAGTAATCCTCTGGGGATACAGATGGAATGGACTCCTCTGCATCAGAGTCTTCAAAAGGGGAGAAAGAATGTTCCTGTTCATCAGAGTGCTCTGATATAATGGAGCCCTGATCAGAGGAGGGGATTCTTCCTCCACTCTGGGCCTTTGTCCGGGGAAGGGGTTGAGAACCCTGATAAGAGTAATTAAATCCTCAGCCATTTTAAGCATCTGTTTTTTAGGCATGGGGCCTGGAGATGGGCCCTGTGTAGCTTGCCTCTTAGAATGCATGGCTGCTTTAGACTTAGTGAAAGCCTTGATGGAAAAAGAAGAGGAAGGTCTGAAGACACCTTGAGAGGAGGTAGACCTGTCTACAGTTCGAGATTCACCTCCAAGAGTGGCTTGGTATCTGTAGTCGGGGTGTGGGCCGAGGAGCCTGCGACCTCGGGCACAGGAGACACTACCAATGAAGTGTCGTCGGTAGTCAGGGGCTGCGTAGGCGCCTCGCTGAGAACCGGGCCACGTGTAGTCGGCTTTGGCGTGGTGTCGGTAGAGGCCGCGGACCTTGTGTGTCGGTCCTTATCTTTGCGCTTTTTAGACAAAACTGGAGTCGGAGTATCCGACGACATAATATAGTTAAATGTTTTGCCAAAATAATGCTGGGCAAACTCCGCCCGATGCTTAATGGTGCGCTTGTTGAATGTAGCACAAAAACGACAGACCGAGACATCGTGGTCTGGGCCTAAACAAGGAATACAGAGGGAATGGAAATCCTTATGCGGTACTTGCTTCCCACATGAAATACAATTATTAACTTTGTCTGACATCAGTCTGAGGCAAGAAAAGTTTCCCCAACAGGGTACTTAGCTTTCAAGAAGACTTCGGTTGCAAAATTTTCGTAATTTCAGGAGCTGGCCGACCGGCACTTGCGAACTGCTTCTGCTTCGGGCACCGCGCGGCAAGAAAGACTTAAGAAAATGGCGTCGGCTGGTTCTTTTATACCCCTGTCGCACTGACGTCAGGGAAGAAGCGACGACAACTGACGCCGGACCTAGACTTTGGAATTCGGCCGACCAAGGACCCGCCTGACGGCAGGAGAACCCATCTGTTATGACTGCAGCTGTATGCACGATGAACATCTGGTCAATCTAGAATACTTAGTTATAATTTAACAGCTGCAGAACAACAGGCACTTATCAACCTGAAAAAGAACACCAATATAGTTATTGTGCCGGCTGAGAAGGGTGGGCAGTGGTTGTAATGGATACCAGTTATTACTCATCTGAAGCTAACAGACAACTTCACGATGCTAGGCATTACATGCATATGCCACCTGATCCCACCTTGGGCTTCAAAAAAGAAAATGACATATTTCTTGAACAGGCGGTCGAAGAAGGCATAATCAGTGCTTCTGTCAAAAAAACATCCTACTGTGGGGGACCCTCAGAAACAATACTTACATCTGTTACCTAAAATTCATAAAAACTTGGAAAAACCACCGGGGAGACCTACTGTCTCTGGTACAGGCTCTCTTACCGAGCCCCTGTCTGCTTTCCTGACCAAACATCTACAGCCATTATTAAAACTTGTCCGAGCTAGAATTCAGGACACTACTGAATTTCTCAAAATAATATTGGATTTACAATTAGAGCCGGACTGGTTACTATGTACATTGGATGTCTCGGCTTTATATACCAGTGGGTCTGGAAGCATGGAAATATTGGTTAGACAAAGTGGACTTGTATCCTCTGGGGATTCAACACTTTGTTGATATGTATGGACGAACATGTCCTGACGAAAAATGTTTTCTTTTTTCAGGGTAATTGCAACTGGCAGATGCGTGGCACGGCTATGGGAGCGTCCTTTGCTCCCATTTATGCCGATTTGTTTATGGGATTCCTTGAGGATCAACTGATCTATGATAGTTCACATAACATCTTCTTGGAGGAAACGGATATCTGGAGAAGATAACTGGACGATTGTTGGATGATATGGCGGTCAGATCAAATATACTTATTAGAATTTATTCAATGCCTCAATGATAATAAATAGGGCATTGAATTTACTGTCAACACGAATTTACAACAAATCAACTTTTTGGATTTCATGATTACCAGGAATACTGACAACACATTAAGTTCACAAGTGTTTCGTAAACATCCCTGGTATAATAATTTATTATCAGCTACTAGCCTTCATCCACATCACATTATCAAAAATATACCTAAAATCACAGTTTTTATGTATTAAATGCATCTCTTCCATGAAGGATAGTTATGAACATTATTGGAGGGATCTCATTCATAGATTTCAGGTGAGGGGATACCAACACAACCACATCATGTGTGCCAGTACTTGGGCAACGAGCCAGTATAGGACCAAACTCTTGGATTACCAGGATAAATCCCAAATCAAGGACAATACCATCAAGTTTGTGACCACCTATGGTAGGAACATCAACATAATCAGGAACATTATTAATTATAATTGGAACATTTTATTAGCAAATGAGGATTTATGCAACATTCTTACCCCAAGATATTTATTCTCTTATCATAGGGGGCATATCCCTGGTTCCTAGTTTAATCATTATAAACAGGGTTGTTCCATTAGATATTTGGAACGACAACTTACTGTGGTTGGGGATGAACTGATTGGGTCCTTCCCCTGTGATCATCGCTCATTTTGACAGTTTATGCGAAAATCCAAACAGTTTTCCAGGAGAAACACCAGCAAAGTTTATGATATCAAATTTTTTGCCAATTGTGGGACTGATTGGCTGATCTATTTAGCCACAAGCTCATTCTCTTTTTCTACCTTGGACAGACTTCTAGGCCATTACGTATACGTATGTCTGAACATTAGTGACATTCGGAACAAACGAACATCTAGTGCCTTATATAAACATGTAATGACCCACACAACAGACAGGTTTAATTTCATGATTATTGACAAAATTCAGGGGGACAGGTCAAACAAGCTAGGTGGCATGCCCTACTCAACAAAAAAGAAAAAAGTTGGATAATTAGGCTGGGTGGATTGTTTTCCCAGAGTCTCAATGATCATCTGGAATTTATGGTTAGGTTTTTAGCCTTATGGTGATGTTGCTTTAATTACTTAATTTATTGGGGTATATATTATACCACTAAAGATTGATTGTTTATCAATGAAGAAGGCAGGTTTGCCGAAACCTGTCTGATGGTGCATGTATTTTTGGTGTTACCACAATAAATATATGATTTTTTTTACTCCTTGGGTGCTGGCCTCCTTTTTTGAAGTGGATTTTCATGCTTGCTGGCCTTGTGCACCTGCCGTTCTTGTGAGGGCTGCTTTGGACTACTGAACAAAGACGAGCCATCGAATGGGGCTTTAATAAAGGAAGACGTCAAGGACTCTGCAAACTCACCTAGGCGCATCCAGGAGTGTCCCCTTAGGGAGATTCCTGTACCCCCACTGCCCTACTCGCTCCATCAGCCTCATAAGATATAAGCCGCATGGAGGAGTTGAATACAGAGTTTAAGGTAGCAAGCTGAGTGGTCACCTTGTCTGAAACCCCAGCAGCTGTAGAACCTTGGAGGGGATCCCTCTGACGTCTAGTAAAATGAGTCATATAGTTCAGCGACCTGAGTAAAGGCTGCTGACGAAAACATACCCTTTCCGTATCTGTCCATCGTGCGAGATTCTTTATTCAGTGGATGGACAGACGAGGAAGTCTCAGACAATTCCTTTTTGGTGGCTGCCACCACCACCATAGCATCTATTGAGACACCTTTGGACAAAAATTCCTTGTCAAAGGGGGCAGTAATAAATTTGTTGGGCCTCCTCGGAAGAGGCTCCACAGATTCTGGAGAGCCCCACGCCTTTCAACTGACTACTGAGCTGGTCGAATGGCGGTGTCACCCAAGAGGTGGAGGAGCGAGACCCGAAAGCCTCCAGGTACACAAACTCATCCTCAGAAGGGTTGATGGACTTCAAGCCACCTCTCTGTTTAAGGATCTCTAGGATGTCCACAAAGGAGACATCCTCAGAGGGTGACCGTGGGGACCCTTCTGAATTATCTAGATCAGTGTCTGAAGTGACAGACTCCTCGGGGGAGTCTAGATGTTTCCTCTTACATGCTCTCTTCTGAGAGACCTCTCCAGAGGGATACACTAGGGAGGTTTCAGAAGAGACGGTTTCACCCACTGGGGCATCCGGTCTCAGCGCCTAGGAGGGAGGGACAGCAGAGAGGCAGACTCCGGCACTTTTGGGGGAAGAGTGCTTGGATCCAAGAGTGGAGCCATCTGGGGTGAAAGCAATCTCCTCATGACCTCAAAAGCACTAAGACCCCGTTCCGAGGGTGCTCCCGGCTCCGAAGAATCAGGAGACTGCCCCCGAACCAAGGCCATACGTCCCGAGGTCGATGTAGGTAACGAGCTAACCCGCACCGAGGCCCGAGAGGTAGACTTGGATCAGACAGCTGCCTGACCCTCCTCTCCGGACCTGACGGGGGAGCGTCAGCCCCTAGACCCCTCGCTAGTTGATGGCACCGAGGATGTGGGAGCAGAAGTCGGGACCGAAGATCCTGGATCAGGTCTCAACTCCAATGGTTCCACTACTATCAAATCGAAGCACTCCGGCTCCGAAGCCACAACTTGGGTTGGAGGAGGAATTGGCACAGGGGTAGCGATGGTTGTTGAAGCTGACTCCAGTCTGGGAGGGCTTGATAGGATTTTGGCCAGCGCCGGTGTCCATAGTAGCCTCTTGAACACCCGCTCCACATTGTCGTCCCACAGGCTCCTGGAGGATTGACAGGATGGAGCCAAGGATCTGGCTGACTTTAGTACTGATAATACCAATTCCAATACAGGAGACTGGCTCTGACTACGACACTCTATCAGTTCCGAAATAACCAGTGGAGCCGAAGAGACAGATTTTTCGGGCCCGAAAGCCTTCGAGTCCATGGACGAGTCTTTTGCCTGCTTCTTTGCCAGTTCAGATGCTGGCACTGAGGAAGAAGCTCAAGGGCTGCGGTGGTGCAGTGCTTAGCATTGTCACCTCACAGCAAGAGGTTCTCCGGTTCGATTCTCAGCTTGAGTGCCTTCTGTGCTGAGTCTGCATGTCCTCCCCACGGTCGAGTGAATTGAAAGACATGCAGGTAGGTGCGAGCATGTGTGGGTGTGCCTTCTTTGAAGGTTGGGCACCAGGCTGGCAACTCAACACCATAAAAATTCACTGCCAATCATTAGCGGACCAGAGTTCAGCTGTGGTGACCCCTAACCGGGAAAAGCCGAAATACTTTTTTTCTGATTTTGGTGATTGAGACTGTGACAGTTTAGAGGAACTCTGTTTCCCTTCAACTGCCTCAGAAAAAGGAACTTTAAGTAGACCACTAACAATGAATTTATTTTTCCTCTCCAGTAAAACTCTGGAGCTAAATGCATGACAAACTGCACACAACTCCTGCAGATGGACAGCACCCAAACAGCACACACAGCTGGTGTGTCCATTTGTTAAGGACATTTTCTCGCTACATCGGTCACACTTTTTGAAGCTGGAAGGCTTCAATTCTTCTCTGGTAAGAGGAGAAATCTCTAATTTAAATGACAACTCCTAATTATGAGGAAAGGACAGAAGAAAAGGGAAAGGAAGGCCTCTAAATTAAACAGGCTGATGCAAGGAGCCCTCTAACTTAAACTCTTTGGTGAAAAATGGGAAGGGAAATAAGATAATTTAAATAACAAAACTCCAACAAACTCTCTAACTAAAACGAGTTTGGGCATGAGATAGGGTAGGAAAAAGGCCTAACGAAAGATGACGACCAGCAACACACAAACAGCAAGTCAAAACGAATTTGATATAAAGGAAGTAATACTAATACTATTAAGACACAATTAGCCAAAAAAACAGTAATTTTTATCCAATAAGAGAAGAACTTTTTCTACTGAGCCTGGAGCCTAATAGGAAGCACCCGATCTAGTTTAGCAACAAACAAGATCTGGATAATCTTCCCTAGACATGATGGGATAGGGTATAGCCTCGAGCCAGTGGAAGAACTCGAGCTTTAGTAAAGTCCGAGTCGGAACCGATGATCGGTTCAGAACCTAACCAGCAAAGAATGAAGGCGAGATAGGACAACATAACATTCCATATTTCAGTATTTCCAGATTCAGAAGTAGAACCAGGTCAGGCATATGTTTGTCAACTAGAGAAATTGTGGACAATTAACAAAGGGTTGAAGGAATTTATCTGGGAGGGGAACAAGGCAACCATTAAGTGAGATAAGTTGATAGAACAAGGTGGTTCAGGGTTACCTGATTTGAAGGGATACTTTAGAGCTACTCAGCTGAAGTTCATATACATAACACAAACAGAAGCTTATAATTCAAAATGGAAAGGGATGCTGGTGAAGCATGGGGAAAGGAGAGTATGCAGATGATGCCACAGTTATCTGTATCATAAAAAACATCAACAAACTCCAAGAAATTACCCAGGAATCCTTCTCCTCTATAGAAACCTGGCTGACATCTGCCCAGCTATTCCTTAACAAAAGTAAATCCAGACTACTCCCATTTACTCTCAAACAGTTTACAATAAAAAATTCCTTCCCAATTACCCCATCCAGTGAAAAAAATCAACTGAACTCATCACACATACTGAATTGCTAGGCACCTGTGTAGATGAGAACCTAAAATTTGACACACACATATCCAAAATACAATGAAAAAATTACACCAAAAATTATATTCTCTCTATAGAGCCAATCCCTTCGTCTCAGAGTTAAGAAAACATTGCCGTCTCTTAATGTTTTCTGCTCCCATCCTTAACAACATCTAGGTGACCTTGCTGAAGAAACTTGAGCAATGTTGCTACAAAATAGCACAATTCGCTGCCAACCTTCCAAACAGAACCCATATATGTGCCGCCCTAAGGGAATTACAGTGGCTGGAATAATCACATTACCTAACTTACTCACAACTTCCACAAGTCCATAACATTGTATATACACCTAATAAATGTCCATCCATTCACAACCTCATAAAAATATAGAACCCTTCCAGGCCACTAAATTCATCAAATACCTATCCTAACCCAACAATTATGGCAAATCACGACTCGCCCACCACTTCGTTAAATCCTGGAACTCCATCTCACAAGTGATATGACAAGAATAAACAAAGTGTAAAGACTTCTCATCTTCTCTTTGCCAATGATTTAAAACTGTATATACACCCGCGGTGGTGCAGCGGTAGCGTTGTTGCCTCACAGCAAAATGTTCTCCCGTTCGATTCTTGGCTGGAGTGCAGGGAGTGCCTTCTGTGTGGAGTCTGCATGTCCTCTCCGTGGTTAGGTGGGCGTTCGAAAGACATGCATAAATGGGCGTGCCTTCGTTGAAGGTTGAACGTCGAACTGGCACCTCGGCGTTTGTCAAAATCTACTGCCAATCATTAGCGGACTGGAGTTCCGCTGTGGCGACCCCTAACCAGGAAAAGCCGAAAGACAACAACAACTCATCGGATGAGGAACTGAAAGCACAACTGAAAGTTGTCAAAACTTTTTAGATGATATAAGAATGTCATTTGGTCTTGATAAATGTGGAAAAGCAACCTTTAAAGCAGGAAAACTGCAGCACCAAGAAAGCATCAGTTTGGGACAAGAATGTGATATAAAATAACTTGAGCAAGACAGAGTGTCTAAATATTTGGAAATTGATGAAGGATCAACAATAAAACATGAACAAATGAGAATAAAACTTAGTAAGGAATACTTTAGAAGATTTAAATTATTCCTGAAAACAGCATTGACATCTAGGAAAAAAAATCCAGGCTAAAAACCAATTTGCTCTTCCTGTCCTAACTTAGAGTTTTGGAGTGAATGACTGGCCCCAAAATGTATTGGACAAATTAGATAAGAAAACAAGAAGGATGTTTCATGCTCATCAAATGATTTATAAAAATTACTGCATACCAAGATTATATATTCCCTGTTCTGAAGGAGGGATGGGTCTCCTTGAAATTGATTACATGTATAGATCTGCAATCTTGGGACTCCACACATATCGTCTGACCTCACAAGTCCCAAATGTAGTGAAAGTTTTGAAGCATGAGGAGAATAAGTCTAAGATGACTTCCCTGCTTAGTCTATCAGAAACATATCGGCGTCAAGCAGGAATGGAAATGAAACCAGAAGTAGATAAAAATCAGGCAGCAACTGAATGTACCAAAAAACAAAAGAAAGAATAAAAGGTGACGGACCAGATGAGAAGGCAAGAAATATGGAAAATGCATAAATACAGTTGTAAGTATAGAAAACTTCTGGAAGAACCTCATGTTGATCAGGAACAAATGCAGGAAAGGTTAAATGGAGGTGAATTCAAACCAAGAGATGAAAGGTTAATACTGGCGACACAAGACAGTGGGCTACGTACACATTTTACAAAGTCCATTGAATATGTGGGAGAAACAGACATGTAGGTTTTGTAAAACAGAAATGGAAACAGTTGAACACCTCATTACTGGCTGTGACATACTAATGGCAGATGGACTGTATACTGAAAGGCTTAATAATGTAGCAAGACTGTTGCACTGGGGATTGTGCAAACATGGTGCTGATGTGGCTGAAAAACACTGGAAACATGAGCCACAAAGTATCATAGAAAATGATGACGTCTACATTACATGGCATCACCTATTATCAACAGTTCGAAATACAGATGCTAGAAAACCGATATAGTGGTCCATGAAAAGAAGACAAAAGTAGCATTGATCATTGAAATCGCCACACCCAGTGACTACAGTGTCTTGCATACAGAGAGACACAAAGTCATAAAATATCAGGATTTGCAGGCAGAAACGAGATCAATGTGGAAGAAAGATACCCAGACAGTTCCAACAGTAGTAGGACCAATGGGTCTTATAAAAAAGAATCTACAATTGTATTTAGATATGTCACCAATACATGTAAACTCCATACAAACTCCAGAAGGAGTCTTTACTGGGCACATTGCGGGTGCTGCGAAGAGCACTTCTGACTGACATCAAAGAGTAAAACAATACTAATTTCATGAACTTTAATCATACTTTGACTTAGGAATGGGGTCCATTCCCCTCATGGCATTAGAAACCCAAAAGATGTGGAGACATTTGAAAGAAAAAAAAAAAACAAGAATACTCTTTAAAATCATTTAAAACTCAACTAAAGTCCCATCTACTCTGTTGCTCAGTTTTTTCATGTGATGTTCCTGGATAATCTACAAACCCTTACTGTCACTACTTTATGTAACTGGCCTTAACACAGCTACTACTTCGCAATCTTTTACTATCTGGCTATCCTCTATCTCTCTCCACTACTGTCTCTATCTCCCCCTCACCTTGACCTCCTCAGTACTCCTTCATAACCTGTAACTATCTTTATCCTATAATTACTTTACTGTCTTCTACTTAATACCTATTTATAGCTGATCCCATTTGAAAGTAACTAGACTCTTATAAACTTGATATCAGCTAACATTTTACTGGATTTTTCATTTAACTGTCATGTTTTCATCAACTGTCAAATCATTACAGTTTTATGAATGTTCATTTAGTATTTTATGTATGTACATTTAACATTTTTGGATTGATTGTAATATCATTAGTAGTCTACGTATGCACGTTTATTATGTAAATCTTCTACATAAGCGCCTTATACTCATTCTGCAAAATGGAGCACTTCTCCCCAGGCCTCCGCTGAAAATGGGACCTGTGCCCAGTCATAATTTCCCAGTAAACAAAAGCAATAAGTAAATACGTCAATAAATTCCAGAAATAGAGAGAGTGGGATTTTACATTCAGATCCTTAATGAGAATAACAACCATACAAGAACATTATATTCATAAAGTAGCAGAATTTTTTCTAAGAACTAAACCAACAAGATAGTGGAGAAAGAAGATTTTGCCAATATGGATGACTGCAAGTAGGGGTAGAGAAAATAGGCAAGAGCAGGCTGAAATTTACTGCAGAAAACTGGCAAAGGAACCAAGGTACTAAGAGCAAATAACTAGAAAGGGAAAGGTAATAGAGTTGTGGGATGATGCCAAGAAGACGTTTGCACTGCAGGCTAAAGACCATCTTTCTTACCATGGATTAATATCAGAGTATAGCAAATAAAAAGGGATAGGGGAATCTTAAGTGAAAGACCTGCTCTGGTGGGATTTTTAGTTGAGTCTAGAAAGTAAACTGCTGTTAAAAAAGGGATAATTAGTACGGCATATAAAACATTGCACAGTAACTATAAGAATCAATCAGATGAGGTCAGAAAAGATTGGGAAGAGAGACTGAAAAAAGTAATTTGCAAGAGAATAATGGGAGTACATATGTATGGCTCCATCATATGCAAAGTCTGGAAGGTTCGGGACCTTTGCTTGGAAAGTTTTGCATAGGTATTTTATACCCTAAGCAGACTTCAAAGAATTTTTCCTTGGGTAGATAGCAAATGTTGGATATATGATGTTTAAGAAAGAGGTAACTGGAAAACAAAAGTTATGTACTAACCATAAGGATGCACCTGTGTTGTCCATTTTCATTCTTCCTCAACTGATGAGTCTCTGTTCCGGCTCAGCTGCTTTTTCCAGATTCCTGGATCCAACTCTCGAGCTCCTCACTTTACCCATAATGCCCCACTAACCTAACATACCTCAGATTAAGTTTGCTGCCACAAATAATACATGGCTGATACTATAAGAACGCAATAAAGCAGAGATAATAGACATAAAACTGGAGCTCAAACAAGGAACCAGAGTTCCCAAAGTAACATTCCTTAGGTCTCTTACGGAGTAAATGGAAGGGGGTTGGGAGACCAGGAAGTTGAAGAATGAAAATGGACAACACAGATGCATTGTTATGGTAACTACATAAGTTTTTTTATCTGATGCTGTCATTTTCATTCATTCTTCAACTAATGGGACTGAATCCCTAACTAGATGAACCTTGGATGGTCCTCATGGAAGGATACTTTGCAGTATGACGGAGCCAAAAGAAGGTCTGTTCCTGGAAATCAAATCCAATTTGTAATGGGCACTAAAGATATGAGCATTGGGCCAAGTGGCAGCCACACAAATGTCATCCATCGAAGCTCTTGGCCAAAAAGTTAATGAGGTCATCATAGACCTCGCTGAATGTGCTTTTGGCAGCTTACGCAAAGACAGACCTCTCTGTTTATAGACAAAGAATATGCAATCAGTCAATCATTTAGCTAAAGTCACTTTGTAAATTGCCTTGTCCAACCTGTTATGAGAAAAGGATACAAACAGTCAGGTTTTCTGAAATCTCTAGTTCGATGAACATAAAAATAAAGTTGCCTGTGTACATCCAAAGTACATAGCATGTATTCACTATTATTGGAAAATTTTGGGTAAATAAAAAAAGTGAAGTTAATAACCTGATTAATGTTTGACTCAGAAGCCACCTTAGGTAAAAAGCATGGGTTAGTATGTGAAGATACCCTATCCTTATGAAAAATCTGGTATGGAGGCTTGGAAGAAAGGGCATGGAGTTCAGATACTCGTCTAGCTGACATAATGGCAACCAGGAAAAACGTCTTTGAAGACAAAACATTTTAGGTCTGACTTGGTGGAAGGTTCAAATGGAGTTTGAGTTAGACTTTGAAGTAAACTAGTTAAGTCCCATGGAGGAGTAGGGCTCTTGACTGGGGGCCTAAGTAAAAAGATGCCTTTCAGAAAGGTTTTGCATAACTTAGAAGAAGCCAAAGAACTGTGATATTCACTGGAATTAAAGTTGGAAATGGCAGCCAACTGCATTTTGATGGTAGAGAAACTAGCCCCCTCTTTGAAAAGGGATGCTAGAAAATCTAGAACTGCAAAAATTAGGGTGGAATAAGGATCCAAATCTCTCTGGAGGGCCCAGATAGAAAATCTCTTCCATTTACTTCTGTAAATCTTCATAGCAGAAGCCTTTTGAGAGGACAAAAGAATATGCCAGACTGGGAAGGAAAGCCTGGCCTGTCTAGCCATCACTGAAACTGGAGGCATCATGTGGCTAATTTGAGGCCTGTTATGTCCAGATAAGTTACCCATGTCGGATGAGACAGGAGGTCTGGACTGGGGTCCAGTATCCAGGGTGGAAATAAAAGATGAGGCCACAGGAAGGGAACCCAGATTTAATGAGGCCAAAAAGGTACAATGAGGATAACTGTGCTCTTCAACCAATAAGCTTTCTGTAAAAATTTGGGAAGTAGAGGTAATGATGATAAGCACAGAGGAGACTGGAGGGTCATTTGTGAACCAGAGCATCTCTCTGTGACCCACCCAGTGGGGAGATCATGGCAAAGAACCTAATGCACTTGTTGATGGGGGAAGCAAAAAGATCTCGACATAGCTGTCCCCATGATGGAAAATTGTCTCCACCACTTTGAAATTGACAGACTACTTGTGAGGCATCAAAATGGACCTGCTTAGTTTGTCTGCAAGCACATTAACTTTTCCTGATATATGCATTGCAATGAGAAAGCTACTGGAAGGGATTGCCTACTGCCACACTCTCATTGCCTCATGAAAAAGGGGATAAGATCTAGTTCCCCCTGTTTGTTGATGTACTAGACCACAGGCATACTATTCAAATGGACTGCAATTGTCTCAGAGGGGAGAGCATCCTGAAAGGTCTGCAACACTAGAAAGATGTCTCTCATCTCCAGGACAGTAATATGTGAACTGGCCTCTTGAGAGGACCACTTCCCTTGGATTGTCCTTCCCAAGAAATACCACCACCCCCACCACAGATGGGAGACGTCTGTGGTTAGTGTGGCTACCGGTAGAGGTAAAACAAATGGACAACCTCAAAAAACTTAGTTTGAACAAATCCACCAAAGAAGTTGTTCTTTGCAAACTTGTGTAATCCTGACTGGAGTGTACATGGGCTGCTGAAGAACAGACAACTGAACTGACAGAGTCCACTGTAGATTCTGCATATGAAATCTGGCTAATGGAACTACAGTTATTGCTGCTGCCATGGACTCTAAGACTTGCAAATCTAGTCATGCTGGAGGAGAGAAATGCAAAATCACTTCCCCTGCCTGGGATCTGAGGGTTTGTACTCTTGTTGGAGGAAGAAATTCTATCTGATTGACTGTGTCTACATGAGCACCTGCAAACTCCACATTCTGCGTAGCAGTGAGTTGTGTGACTTGTAGTTGACTGCGATGCCCACATGGAGACATAAATGGAACAAGTAGTCCCTTGCTTATAAGAGTACATGCCTGGTCGGAGCAGTCAGAAACCAGTCGTCTAGGTATGGAAACACCTGGAATCCTAGCAGTCTTAGGTGGGCTGCTACCATCACCATGCATTTAGTGAACACCCTAGGGGCTGTGGTGAGGCCAAAGGGCACTGCTTTTAACTGGCAATGACGGTCTCCCAGCTGGAAGCGCAGAAGCACAGATATCTCCTGGAGTCCCTGTTCATTCTGATATGATAGAGTACATCCTTAAGATCTATCGAGCACATCCTGTTGTCCGCAAAATGGACTGAACCGTGACCATCAGGAACTTTCAGTATTTCAAGTACTTGTTTAATTTGCTGAAAGCCAGAATGGGTTTGAAGTCCTCTGTCTATTTTGACACTAAAAATAATTGTGAATAAATTCCAGATCCTATCTGTTCTGGGGAAACTTCTTGGATGACTTTCTTTTCTCTAGCAGCTTTCTTATTTCCAAGGCTTCTGCCTCCCTCTGACTGGGTGAAACATCAGGGATTTTTCTCATTTTTATGGGGGGAGTTTGAGGAAAATGGTATGAAACAACCTCTGGATATGATCCTCTGCACCTAAGTAGCTGTTGTGATGCACACCAATGCTTCTAGGTGTAGAGACAAGCACCCCCCATCTACCTCCAGAGAAAAACACTCAGGCAAACTTACAGGAGCACTGAGAGGATTTATCAAAGAAAGAATCCCTGAAACCCTGGTTTTGAGGGCCACCTCTGCCATGAGGTCAGTATTTTCCATTAGAGTTCCTCCCTCTGCCTCTGGAGGAACTATCTCCTCATGAGTCTTGGAAAGGACCTTGGGACTTACGAAACCACATTTTCCTACCTCATCACTGATTGCGGGAAAAGGGTCTCTGAGGAGCAGAAAAACAGATCCCAACATCAGACAGGGTCTTTCCATCTTGTTCACTTCTGGACAGGGTTTCCTTCACCTTTGGGCCAAACAGAGATGATCCATCAAAGGGAACTCTAATGAACAAAGACTTTAAGGATTCTGCAAAACCACAGAAGTGTATCTGGGCATTTCTCCTAATGGCTATCCCCAAACCTGCCACCCTTGAAGTATGCTCTGCAGCATGGGAAATCAGCAAAATGTATGCATTAGATATTGACTGAAGAGTGGCCAAATGTGAAGAAATCTTATTCTGGTCCTCCACAGACATGGACCTAGAAAGAAATCTGGAGAGCTCTTTTGTCGAATCTCTTTGTAGCTTTGTAAAGTGGACGAAATAATTAATTGACTGTAGGGTGAAGGTCACTGAGGCTTAGACGTGGTTTCCAAATCTGTCCAAAGTCCTAAACTCCCTGTTAAGGGGATGGACAGATGAGTTCTGCTCTGCAAGCTCTTTCTTACTGGATGCTGCCACAACTGTGGCAGCCACTGGAACCCCCTTGCTCCAATGTGTTGTGTCCTTTTGGGGGGGGGGGCTAAAAATCTATCTGGTCACTTTGGTATAGGCTCCACAGTATCCAGTTCCCTCCATGTATGGCATGAGACAAGGTCTACCAGCTCATTAGCTGGAGGGGTCTCATGCCGTACATGCAGGGAGCCTACAGGAACACAAACTCCTCCTGGGAAGGGGGTGGAGACTTGTTTGGGTGTGCTGTCTCAGTGGGATAGAAGTGAGAGGCTCAGAACTCATAACTGACAGTGGAACAGAAATAGAATATGAAGGAGGTAAGGTTATCCTCTGTCTAGGCAGAGAGAAAGCCCTCTCCACCACCTCAAGGGCAGACAGTCTAGGAGAAACAGAAGCTGGCAGCACTGGAGCCAAAGACCCCTGTACAAATGAGCCTTGAATCTCCCCTACCCCTGTCTTGAGAAGGGAGTCAGACCTGAGCTGTCTTGCGCATAAGCACCTAGAGGCAAGGATGGCTCCGATAACTTTAGAGTTGACCCCACCTCTCGGAGTGGGTGTCAACACTTCAGCTCCGATAGTCCTCCTGCTCCAAAAGAATAACAACCCGTCTCTGGATCTGACAAAGACACTCTCAAGGATACTGGCTCTGAGGGCTCCAAAACCACAGGACAGATCGAAGAAGGAGATATCAGTTTTGGGTCAGTGGATGGCAGGCTCATGTGTCAGAAGGGAGATGGAGCCAGGATAACCCCCCCCCCAATCTGGATCTGAGCTCTGAGGAACTTCCTCATCAGCCTATCCACTTCTGCTTCAGACAAGCTCCTGGAGGACCTAAAGGAGGAGCTAGTAAATGGTGGGCTGGAAGGTCTGCTCAGAGTCTCCTGGAGAAAAGGCGAATGGAACTGAGAAGAATTCAGCTCCAGCGAGTACTGTAATGACCAGATCCAAGTTGATTTAGGCTTCGGGGAGGTAGGATCCGTGGGTGTCAGATCTGACATTTCTGAAATTTTTGTAGGAGGCACAAAGGTCGAAACCAATGTTGCAGAATAGTCTGGAGACCTCTTCTTAGGGTCCTTATCCTTTGCAGCTGATTCAAGCTTCCTTTTTTGGACCACATGGGGGGGGGGGTTGAGCCCCAGTAGTTAATGAAGATGAAGTAGAGGGAAGAAGACCCTTTAGCACTAGTTTATTTCGCCAGTCACTAAGGGTCCTGGTACTAAAACCCGCACAAATACAGCAATCGGTATCTAAATGGGCGGCACCCAAACAGTACACACACTTCCTGTGAGCATCAGAATTGGGAATCTTATGTCCACAGGAAGTACATTTTTAAAACCAGTTGCTTTATCTGCCATTTTAAGGAGATAAAGGAGATCTGAAGTTTTCAAAATAAGTAGCAAAAGATTTTTTTTTTTACTTAAAAAAAGAGGAAGTACCAACAATGGTACATAGAAATACCTTCTAGAGAGTAAGAAATGATGAAATAGCAGAAAAGAAACACCAGTACCAACAATGGTACTCAGAAGAGTACCCAAACTGTGAAAGTGTAAAAAAAAACAGAACTGCCTAATAAACAGAACCTGAAAACTGCACAGAAAGTAAGGGAGGGAAGTGAAAGAAGATTAAAAGTAATCCAAAAGAAGAACACTTGTGACTTTTAAATATTGAAAACACACCCAACAGCTCGAGAGAAGGTGATCCACACCTGAGTGACATGGTGGCAAATGAGATCTGAAGAATGGTAGGTTATTGGAGCATTACGGGTAAAGGGAGGAGCTCGAGAGTTGAATCCATTAATCTAGTAAAAGCGTCTGAGGTGAATCAGAGGTCAGATCCAAGACCCATCAGTTGAGAAAAGAATGAAAATTACAACATCAGATCTCATGTTTTGGGAGTATAATCAGTTGGCAGACTTTAAACATTCCCTACAGAGAACTCTGTCAGGAGCATGAGGTGAGCAAATAAATGTAAATAAGGAAATTATTTTTTTGAGGTGGGATACATCATCTGAATTGCTCTAACACAGTAAGGCCTTATTAAGTTTAATTCTGGTGACTGCCAAAAAAGCAATTGCTAGAAACTGGAAATCAAAGTCTAAACCAACCGTACTTGAAGTAGTGGGAATTGTAACAGATAAAAGAACAGGAAGTGGGATCTTAAGAAAAAGATAGAAGTAAATTACCTAGAAAAAAAATGGAAACTGTGGGAAAAGTACATACAGAAAAAATGTTCTGGAGGAGGAATAGATTCATAGCTTCATAGGTGTTTACTAGGCTAACGACCACTAGGGCCCTTATAAGTCTAGTTGTGCAAACCAAATGTAACCCACAAATATGATTTATATAAGTGCTGATTTACTGACTGTCTCTGTCCATCACAGATATAGTAGCCAGCCAGGAGTGAATTTCTGATTACCCATACATTGTTCCAAGCTGCACTTAAAAGGAGATAGGGAGGAACTCTGCTTCACATGAGCCTGTTCCAGAGAATGGGAATTCTCTGAGAAACTTATCTGTCTCTCCAACATGTCCTGTTTATGTCACAAGCAAAATTTAGGTCTTTTAATCTAGTAGTTCTGATGCTGTTTGTTTTGCGGATGTGCAAAAGATTCATCAAAACAGGGTCCAGTGATGCCCTGTATGCCATGCAAAGATTACCTGAAGAAGTCAGCTTGATGCCAAGTAAAGAGATACGGCTTTGAGGTGAGCAGCATATGACATTGAGTTTATTCCCTTTATTCTTTTAGTGAGGAACCTATGTGGACATTCTAGTTGTTGCATGTATCTGGTCAAGTACAGTGGTGTGATGACCTCTCTGGACCTAGATGCCCTTGTTTACAAGTTGAGCAACACATAAGGATTTTCTTACTAACTTGGACACATAGTGGTCAAAGGCTAGGTTACTGTCTATATGAGTTCCCAGATTCCTGACCAGTGACTCAACCAACTTTTAAGGGTGTTTTATTAATGACATAGTTACCCAAGTGACAACCTTCCCAAAAGGTACTATAATGCATTTCTTGGTATTCAGTTTTAAGCCAAAGCTTTGACAAAAAGAGTTGGTCTGTATTAGACCTTCCTGAAGGGTGTTCTCATCTTGGGAGGATTCAGTGACTGCTCCCAGTTTGCAGAAGGCTAGGCAGGAATTTTAACAATTTATACAATGTTGGATTGATTATACTGTATAAAAATTATATGTGAAGTTTAATGTTTGTAAATGTGACTTTTTAATATGGTTTGAGAACTTTTATACAAACGAAAGTTTCCCTTTGTCACAAGTGATAATTCAATAACTGTGTTTAAAAAAACAATAAGACGTGTACACAGTCAATAAAGTGGCTATAACTGCAGGTGGGGGTGGGAATGAGGGCTTTCTGTGGATGAAAGTACCTTATGTTGTTATCATCTGGTCATTTTTAACAGTCTTTAATCTGGCTTTGCAGGGCTAGTGTGCATGTGCATGTGAATTAAGTTTGGATACTTTAGCCAATGTGTGTTTGCGTGAAACAAATTTGAAATATGTGACTTTGGTCATTATTACTGTTAATTTTTTTTACAATGACATCCGAGAGGATGCATTCAACAATGTAGGTATAATTTCTGGGTTTGTGGGACGTTTGTGGATAAAAATGAATGACCCTGTTGATCTGATAAAGTTAAAAGAAAAAGTCATTGGTCTGTCTTTGCAGGACTATATGTGCATTTGTGTAAAGCAAGTTTCAATATTTTACTGTGGGTGTTTTTATCACAATCAGACATGTTATTGTGTACACAGTCGATAAAGTGGTCATAATTCTTGTGTACTGATACTGGTAAAATAGAATAACAGTAGTGTGAGTGACCTTTACAGGTTGAAATATTCTGAAATGGGTACTTTTGTCATTACTGGTTCGTACATTTGTTTCACTACCTCCTGGAAAAAACAAATTTAAAGCACACTCTAACAAATGTTGCTGTATTAAACAATAGATATAATTTAAAACAATCAGAAAGGTAAATCAAAGAACACATGCATTTATGCATAATTGTAAAAATGTATACGGAGGCACATGGTTTGAAAACAGCACAAGGCTCAATGTACACTTAATCCATGAATAGCCAGATACATTTTCAATGAATGTGAGTTTCAAGGGAAGAAATGTTTACTGATGTAACAATGTGAGTTATTGCCAACTGTGCCGGGGAGAATAGGGCACTGCATGTGTAACATATGCCAGCATAGTTAGCTGGAGCTTTGTAAATGGTTTTGTAAATAATTTTCTGTCATTTGACTATCACGCTGACAGTACAGATGCTTATGTTAAAAATGTATCAACAGTGTTATTATAAATGATTAAATGTTAAGCCGGGACTCCGCTGAAAATTGACTTCGCTCCATGTCGGACATTCCCGGTAAACAAATGTTAAATAAATAAAAAATAAGAATAAAAATTTAAATAAAGAATTATATAGTTTTCAAATACTGCAACAGGTCTTAGAAAAGCTCTGAGACTGTTCTCTACCAGAGTCATGTGATCAAACGTGATGTCATTCTATAACCAGCACTGGAGATGGAACTCACAGATCAGCTTGTTTTGTTTTGCTTTCTTTGGAACCTGACATAAAAAATCTATGACAGTTATCACAGTCAGTTCAGTTGGATCAGTGTAAGTGGGAAGAACATCACCTTGCCTTGTGGAAGTAAGCACCACAGCATCTAATCTTGCCTTGCTGTATTAAGTTAGACAGGGAAGAGCGCTTCTTTAGACAGTCAGGAATTACAGTGAGATTAGCTAAGTATTGTCTTTCTGCATCTGCTTGAATCTGGCCAACTGTTATTTTTATTTCTCCTGTGATTGAAACTCTGATGTTTATTGCACTTAAATATTTAATAATCTCATGTTTTCTATTTTACTATTTATTATTAAATGTTTTTACACCTATTATTGTGGCTGGTCTTTTTGAGATTACTTTTAACATGTTGAGAGTACTTGTGCTTATTCTAGTGACACCTTAGCCACTCTGAAAAGCCTTGCTACTTGGGTTACACCCTACCATTTATCTTAGTATTGATTTTACTCACTATAACTGGATACCCTTGTAAGAGCCTGACAGTGACTGGCTGGTGGTAGCATCGTTACCTTATTGTCTGGACACAAGGGGGCACAGCCAGTAAATTTCTGCCAGCCTTTCCCAGGAGAGTGTGTGTGTGTGTGTGTGTGTGTGTGTGTGTGTGTGTGTGTGTGTGTGTGTGTGTGTGTGTGTGTGTGTGTGTAAATCAAATACGCAGGTGTGAGTGTGTCAGTCACTTGGAACTGCTCTTGGGGGGGGGACTGTGATTGATGCAGAGAGCTGTATTTGAAATTACTGTGTAAATCTATTCTTGTTTTTAGTGACCATCTCTCACCGGTGTCAGTGGTGAGAACTGAGGCTCTTCGCGTGCTACCCCACGTAAAGAGGGCCTGTCACAACTGCTTCTCATACTAAGTCTGCTTTCAATGTGAGACTGTTTTGTTTAGCAAATGCACAAAAGTGTTTGTGCTCTAAAATTTGAAATTAAAGTTTTAAATTAAATCTAAATCTCCGTAATCACTGTAAAAGTAAAAAAGAAAAATAGTATGTACATTGACAGATCCAAACAGTGTTAATGGTAAATGGGGAGAGACAGCCATACAATGGGACACAGGAATGGCTGTGGGGGCTGGTCCATTATCCACCCTAGGTCCCCATTTAACCATGATCTGGTTCTGCTTCTCAGCTACAGCTATGCTGTAGTGCTTACAAAATCACCAGTGCAGCAGTTTTGTCACGCTATTGTGCCTTTCAATATACAGATCTTCAGCCATAAGTGCATCACACCCAGTAACAAGATGTGTGACTGTTTCCAGTTCTGTTTTACAGAACCTACATCTGTCTGTTTCTCACAATTTTCCTACTAACTTTGTAAACCAATGTGCATGTAGCCCACAATACTGGGATGCCATTATTAGCCTTTCTAGATTCTGTATAGATGACGTTATGGTATGATAACAGTGCTGTTCAATGGAAATGATTAATATAGATAATTAGAAGAAAAAAAGAGAGAATAGACTCTTGGATACATGTCCCTTTCCATCATTTACAATACTTCATCTGCATGGAGTGAAAGCATACAATTTCATAAAATGAGTCTTCAAAGAATCTTCCTTCAACTATGCTTTAAAAAAACTAAACGGTACTTAATATTCAGAGTCCAACTAAATAAAAATTTACTAAACTCGATCCATCTTTCCTCAAACTGGGAGCCTAATTAATTGTAAACCCACTTACCCCCTTATCTATAGTCTTTCTCTAACTACTGGCACACTCCCAACTGCATTTAAGCATGCTACAGTCGTACCCTTACCAGAAGTCCAAACACCCACACATCTTAAAGATCACAGACCCATTTCCAATCTATGTCCTCTAATAGTTAAGAAATGAGTAAAGGTTTTGTGGAGGGTGAAAGTTCTTTAAAAGTAATAAATATTCTCTTGAGGAAACAATGGCATCTACTGACTTTACCAAGATTGCAGAATCAGTCTCTGAGATGACACTTTTTGACACTAAATTTTATTCAACATATTTAGCAAATTATAATTACGAAATATAAACAGAAAATATTTTATTTTGTGTAGTTCAAACTGTTCTCCAAAATGGGCAATTTTATCATTAGTATATTACAAAGGTTAGAAAAATGAGTATTGTGATATATGAATCTGCTCAATGTTTATTGTCCCGACCTTGCACAGAGAAATTTTAGTTGTCTATTGAGATCTTTTTTGAAGATGTTCTGTAAAGGAAGGTAAATTAAAAATCCCTGTGGCATTAGAAATTACTCATGGTGCCCAAAAAGGCTGAAATTTATGTTTTGGAATGTTTTGGATTTACCTCTGGATTTGGTGATAAGATTTTTGAGCTCTTTCTAAACCTTTTTGGTATAATTAACATTCAAGAAACATGCGGAAAATATATAGATTACAGAACTTGTTAAACTTATGAAATGTGTCAGATATCATGGAGGGGAACACATAAAGATATCTGGCAGACCAAGTGAGGACTTTTGACCTTGATTCAAGCAAACAGGAAACTGAGACTAATGGAAAAAATCAAATCCTGTGCCTTGTGTCTGGCAGATTTAAAAAAAAATCCCTACATAATATGCTGTCAGAAGTACTAGGGGAACAAATAGCAATAACTAATGAAAAAAGTTATGTACCTACCATACCGTTCCATGTTAGTTGTCCTTCATCTCGCCTTCCTTCTTGCTGGATGGGTTCAGAGCCGATCCTCAGCTCCGACTCGGCCACTTTCTATAGCTTGAGAGCTCTTTACTGGCTTGCGACTACCCCTTATCCCAGAATGCCCAGTGTCAGCTACCCAGATCTCGTTTGAGATAGCTCACACTAGACATAATCATAGAAGATAATCCATTATTATTAAACCTGGATATACAGTAAATTGTCATGGTTTGCTTGGGAAGCAACTAAGAACAAAACAAGTTAGCCAGTGAAACCATTCAAAAAACTCCTCTCAAACCTCGAGGAAGGGGGAAGGAGGGAGGGACGCAAGAAGGAAGGCAAGATGAAGGACAACTAACAAGGAACATTATGGTAGGTACATAACTCCTTTATGTTAAGTTGCCCAATCTTGCATTCGTTCTTGCTGGGTGGGACAGCATCCCTAGCACCTCAATCCTGGATGGCTCATTGGAACAGACTCTTCAGAACCGTGGAAGCAAAGGAAGACCTGCCCCGGGAGACCACATCTACTTTGTAATGAGAAATAAATGTATGAGGATTTGCCCAAGTAGCTGCTGCACAAATTGAATCTATGGGCAATCTAGATCGAAAAGCTACCGAAGTAGCTACTGACCTAGTTGAATGACCTTTGGGTCTTGCTGGAAGATCTTTTTGTCGCAAATGGTAAGTATAGGCAAAGGTGTCTGATAACCATATTGACAAGGTTACTTTAGAAACTGGAAAGCCTTGTTTGTTGTTAGCAAATGAAAGGAACAACTGATCTGATTTTCTCAGCTCTTTAGTTCTATGGAGATAGAAACATAGTTGTCTATGCATAACCAATTGGTGTAATCTGTATTCTGCCTTGTTAGAATGATTAGGGAAAAAGACAGGAAGTTCAATGGATTGATTCAAATTGTGTTCTGAACAAACTTTAGGTAGAAAAGATGGGTTGGTTCTCAGAGAAACTCTGTCTTTGTGAAAAGCTAGGTATGGAGGGAGAACACATAGAGCATGTAGTTCTGAAATATGTCTGGCAGAAGTAATAGCAACTAGGAAGAGAGTTTTCCAAGAGAAAAATTTCAAATAACATGATTCTGCTGGCGCAAAGGGTGGCAGTATCAAGGAGGCCAGAACCAAACTGAGATCCCAAGGTGGAAGGGGCTCTTTCACTGGGGGGTCTAAGTAGAAATGTACCTCTCATGAAGGCCTTACAGAGTTTGTGAGACATTATGCTTGAGTTAAAAACTCCAATGTGAAAATTTGAAATGGCAGCTAGTTATACTCTGATGGTAGCAGCAGCTGCACCAGATTGAAACAGTTCTGCGAAGAAATCCATAATCTCATGTACAGGAGCTGTAAAAGGATCTAAATTCCTGGATTCGGCCCAGTAAGAGAATCTTTTCCATTTTCTAGCATAAACTTTCCTTGTAGTTGTCTTATGGAAGGAAACAAGAATATCACGCACTGCTGGGGAAATACTGGGGAGCCTGGCTAAGATTGGAAGTGGAATAACCAAGCTGTGAGCTTGAGAGATTGGAGGGGTTGGTGTAACCCGCCTGACTGATGAATCATGAGGTCCGGCACTGGGTCCAGAATCCAAGGCTGGGCTAGAAGGTGGGGGTGAAGGAACGGGAACCAAATATGTCGAGGACAATGAGGATCATCTTGCAACCCAATGATTTTGCTTTCTGAATGACTTTTGGAATTAGGGGGGAGGGGGGAAATGCATAAAGGAGTCCCTGAGGCCAATCGTGGACTAGAGCGTCCCTGGGTGTCTAACCTGGAGGAGGAACAAGGGAGAAGTAGCTGCTGCATTTGTTGTTGAGGGGAGAGGCAAAGAGATCTCAGCAAGGCTGGCCCCATTTGCGGAAAATAAGATCCACAACTTCCTGTTTCAGAGACCACTCGTGAGGCATGAGGATAGCCCCTGCTGAGCCTGTCCGCTATTACGTTGGATTTCCCAGGGATATGTGTTGCTGTCAGAAAGCGTTGGAAAGAAATCTCCCATTACCACAGTCTGAGGGTCTCTCAGCATAAGGGGTAAGACCTGGTTCCACCCTGTTTGTTGATGTACCAAACCACTGACATGTTGTCCATTTGTATTGCAATAGTCCCAGCATGGACAGAGTCTTGAAGAGCTTGCAATGCTAGAAGCACCGCTCTCATCTCCAGGACGTTGATGTGCAAGTGGTACTCATGAGATTGCCAAGTGCCTTGGACTGTCTGCCCTAGATAATGCCCCCACCCTATCAGGGAAGGATCCGTGGTCACTGAGGCAACCGGATGGGATTCCATGAAAGGTCTACCCTGACTCACTAGTGGGGAGACCATCCACCAGGAAAGGTGTCTTTTGCAAGATTCCATAATTAGCATCATGTGAGACATGGGTAATTCCTGGAAGGACCACTGCGTGAAAAGAAGCCACTGAAGGATTCTCATGTGAAAGTGTGCTAAGGGAACTAGAAGAATGGCTGCTGCCATGGACCCTAGAGCTTGAAGAAAGTACAGCTGTGTACACTTACCATAAATGTAGATGTTCAAGTGTATTCACTGTTGCAGTCATTACATTTGAGTAATCTGCTTGCAGGTTGCCCTCAGTCGGCCTGATTAACAAAGTTTTGGGTCCTGCATCAGTTGCTGTCCCTTCTTCCATGACGTCAAGTCGTCAGGGGTATAAAACATGCAGCCGACGTCATTACATCAGTTTTTCTTGCCCCAGATGTCAGGTGCCCCCCCAATGGGGAGCAAATAAACATAAAAACACAAAGGTATACCTCCAACAAAAAGCAAATACACCAAAAAGGCTTTTAAGCATAGTAAAGGAAAGTAAAGGCATAGCCAGTAGAAGTTAGGGGGCTGGAGGGAGGGTAACCAGGACTGCAACAGTGAATACACTCGAACATCTACATCTATGGTAAGTGTACACAACTGTACTATGTTCTTCGTGTTTCACTGTTGCAGTCATTACATTTGGGTAGATTCCCAAAGCTATGGTTGGGAGGAGGAGTTTGTATAGCATTGGGGCCAGCAATAAGGCCCTGCAAGACAGCAGTGGCAAAGCCAGCTCTGGATTTAGAGAAAATTGGCAAATGATAATGCTTGGTACAAGTATATACAGAACTCCAAGTAGCAGCTTCTAGGATGTCCCTGGTAGGAACACCTCTGAGAAAGGCTGCAGAAGTAGATGCAGCCCTGGTGGAGTGAGATCTGATCCCCTGGGGGATAGGTTTTCCATGGTGCTTATAGCAGAAATGAATGCAATGGCTTATCCATTTAGAAATGGTTTGTTTTGAAATAGCCTTCCCCTCTGCCCCTGGAGCAAATGCTACCAGCAGTTGTTCCAATTTTCTTCGAGGTTTAGTCCTGTCCAAGTAGAATCTAAGTTGTCTGTGCACATCCAAGGAATGCAGAATCCGTTCCCCTTTGTTCTGTGGATTGGGAAAGAAGGCTGGCAAATGAATGGACTGATTAAGAGCCACACTGGATACCACCTTGAGCATGAAGGATGGATTGGTCCTGAGTGACACCCTGTCCGCATGAAAGATGATGAAAGGCTCCACTGCCATAAAAGCCTGTAATTCAGATATCCTTCTAGCTGAACTGATTGCTAAAAGGAAAGCTGTTTTCCAAGAAAGAAATTTTAAGTCTGCAGTAGCAGCTGGCTTGAAAGGAGGTAGAGTGAGTTTCTCCAATACAAAGTTAAGGTCCCAGGCAGGGGTTGGAGCTGTACTGGGTGGTCTCAAGTTTTTGGCCCCTCTGAGGTATTGCTTGAGCAGAGGATGAGAGAAGAGGGGAGGTTCTGTGTTATAATGAGCTGAAATGGCTGAGGCGTGGATTTTAATGTAAGAAAAGGACAGGCCCTTGTGAAGCATCTCAGTTAAGTATTGCAAAATCTGAGGTAAATTGGGCGCTGCTGTGCTCATCCCTTGAGATTGATTCCAGGCACATAATCTTTTCCATTTTTCAGCATAAGATTTTCTAGTACTAGGTCTCCTTGCCTCTAAGATGACATCCATCACAGGTCTGCTGAGGGATGATAAGGGTGAATTTAAGTGATTAGCCAGGCTGCAAGGTTCAATGTTGGAAGCTGAGGGTGCAGAATTTGGTACTCCTGCTGAGACAGCAGGGAAGGGGTCTGAGGCAGGTACCATGGGGATAACTGCAACACACTGCGCAGGTGTGGGTACCAGTGTTGGCATGGCCAGTCTGGAGCAATCAAGATCATCCTTGGTTTGTCCTGTTTGACTTCTAGTAGAACTTTGGAGAGCAGAGGCAGCGGGGGGAAGACGTAGACTGATAGGTTTTTCCAGCTGAAGGACAGAGCATCCAGTTTCCAGGCTTGTTTGTGGGGAGTCCTTGTGAAAAACTTGTCCAACTGGTAGTTCTGGGGGGAGGCAAACAGATCTATGTCTTGGCTCCTCCATTCGTTTGTCAACATGTTGAAAACCCTTGGTTCCAGTTTCCACTCGTGTGGGTCCATGAGGAATCTGCTTAGTCCGTCTGCCAGTGTATTCAATTTTCCTGGCAGGAATTGAGCTTGTAGGTCCACTTGGCAGCCCAAGGCTGTGTTCCACAATGCCATGGCTAGTCTGCAGAGGAGGTAGGAATGTGTACCCCCCTGCTAGTTTATGTACCATATAACTGTGGTGTTGTCCGTCTTTACCATTAGTTGTCCTGGAAGAATGTAGTCCTTGAAGGCTGTCAGACCATTCCGTACAGATAACATTTCTTTTTGATTGATATGTAGGTGCATTTGACTTGGGTTCCATTTGCCCTGAATGCACTTCCCTGCCAGGTGAGCCGCCCATGCATAGTCTGATGCATCTGTAGTTTGGGTTTGGGCGGCAGGGGGTAGTGTGAATGGTAGACCCTTGTTTTGGTGGTAGGCCTCTGCCCACCAGAGGAACTCCAGGCGTAGGCAAGGTATGATAGGAATCATTGTTGCCAAGCTGTGAGAATGTTGACTCCATAGACTTTTTAGATACCACTGTAGTTTCCTCATATGCAGTCTTGCATATGAAATTAGAAGAATGCAGGAGGCCATGAACCCCAAGGCTTGCAGTGTTTGTCTTGCAGATAGCAGGGTTTTTGTGGCCATTTGTTTGAAATAGGTTACCAAATGAATTTGCTTTTCTGGTGTGAGGTAAGCCATCTGGGCAGTTGTATTCAAGCTTGCTCCCAGGAATATAATTTGTTGACAGGGTACCAGTTGTGATTTCTTTCCATTTATGGTGTACCCCAGACAAGTTAGAACCCTTTTTACAAACGCCAAATGATTCAAAAGTATGCACTGGCTTTCTGCCTGAATTAGACAGTCGTCCAGGTATGGGTATATTTGAATACTTCTTTGCCTGCAAAATGCAGTAACTGGAGCCAGGCACTTTGTGAATACCCTGGGCGCAGTAGACAAGCCAAAGGGCAGTGCAGAGAGCTGATAATGCGTGTAGCCTGCTTTGAAGCTTCGGTATCTTCTGCAAGATTCCCTGACTGGGATGTGCAGGTATGCTTCCTTTAAATCTAGTGTTGCCAACCAGGCATCTTTGCCTAGCATAGGAAGTAATTGGTAAAGAGTCAGCATCATGAATTCTGGAATCTCCAGGAAGGTGTTTAGAGTAGACAGGTCCAGGATTGGACGCCATGATTTGTCTTTTCTGGGTACCAGAAAAAGTATGGAGTAGAAACCTTGTCCCTTTTCCTCTTCTGGTACCAGTTGAATAGCCCCCATGCTTAAGTGGGAAAGTACTTGTTTTTGAGCCTCTGCCTACTGATTTGGGGGCAGGTCTGGCCACCCATTTGGTGTTGGCAACGTGTGGAAATGAAATCTGTATCCCTGGGACACTATATTTAAAACCCATTTGTCCTGGGTTATGAGTGCCCAGTTCTTTGCATGAAGAGCAATCTTTCCCCCCAAAGGGGCGGTCAAAAGATAAGTGCTTGGGAATTTTAAAAGGAAGTAATTGAGACTGTTTACCATGGGGGGGTGTCTTGTCATTTCCAGATTTGGAAGTGGAGGCCCCCCACTGCTTAGTTCTGAGAGTCCCCTGGGACTGAAAAGTACAGTTTTGTGTAGATGTTAGGGGATGTTAGAGGCCGCAGTAATCAGCAGTGGGTTTAATCCGTCATGTTTTCCCGTCGTCCCCTGTCGGTCGGCCCAAAGTCTTGTCTTGGTCGGTTGTTGTTGTTGTACTGTTCGCCAGGAAGGAAGGAGCCAGAGTATATAAGCACAGCACGCAGCTCTCTCTTCAGTCTCTCTTGCCCAGATGTCAGGTGCCCCCAAAAGGAAGGCAATACATAAATAAATCTAATCCACAAAAAAAGCAAAAAACATAAACAGGATAACCCAGTCAGCAGGTATGAAGAGGTATTCAGGTACAAACTGTACTTATGTTCATCAGGCATTACAGCTGCGTAATCATAATATGGGTAATCCCCCAAAGCTATGCATAGGGTGGTAGGTACTTACGGAACTGGCACCGCCATGCCTGTAACTCAGATGATCTCGAGCTGAAGTGATAGCCAGGAGAAAGCTAAGGTTTTTCCAATTTTGAGAGTTTTCAGAGTTTTGTGCTGGGTGTTTGAAATTGTTCTCGTCAGCATTAGCATAGCATTAGTTAGAGGCAGGGGCCACGGAGGAGCGCGTTAGGCTCCCTCAGGAGTGGATTTGTTTGTTTATGTACCACATTACTGTGGTGTTGTCTGTTCTTATTCCTTGGGATCAGGCAGTCGTCCAGATATGGTAAATTTGTATTCCTTGAAAAGCCAAAGGGCAATGCAGAGAATTGATAGTGGTTTGACCTGCAAGAAATCTGAAGAACATCCTATGTATCCAAGAATTTTTGCTTTTTTTTTTCACATGGTCTTTTTGATTTTTGTTCTAAGCCATGCATGTCTGAAAATGATTGATCGGCGCGGCCGATCTGCTGGAGCCTCCTAGGGCATCATAACCACATTGTAAAGTGTGCTTACCCACTTGCTTCCGATCATCAAATACCTCCAAAACAGGAGAATAGCCCAAGGTCTATATAGAGGGTAAAAGAGAGAGAAATTCAGCTTTTTTTCTTGTCTCTGAAGTCTTGGCCTTCCCAGTGGAAGTGCTCTCTCAAGAGTGTAAGGTTTCCCAAAGAAAAAAATCTCAGGGGGGGGATACAAGAATAGACTGCTCTGCATCCATCCAATCTCGAGGGGAATAAGAGTGTTCTTAAATGAGGAGAATCCTCCTCCTCTGGTCTGGGTCCTAGGAGGCTCTGGAGCCTCTGATAAGAGTGATAAAGTCCTCAGCAGATAAAGTAAGTAAGGTCCCCAGCCATAAGGAGCAGGTCTGCCTTGTGTGGGCCAGTGATGGGCCTGGTGCCTGGCTGTTTAGTATGGTTGATGGAAGCTGAGAAGTTTAGTGAAGGAAAGATGCAAAAAACTAAATACGAGGCAGGTGGATGTAGATCGGGTGGATGTGCATACATCCGTATTGGCAGGCTGGAGAAATGAAGGTTGCGAAGAACTAGTCTGGGGAAGGGTCAGACCCCGTCCGAGGGAGTGGAAGACCCGCCAGGGACTGCAAAGGCATCGTCAGGCACTGCAAGGCATCTCACCGGAGGCCTGGTGGTGTCGGTGGGTGGTGGACCCCGTCGTCCTTTCGGTCCCGCTTTTCTTTTTTTTTCTTAGTCGGAGTTAGATGAGTCGCGTCGGACGATTTTTATTTTTTACCAAAAACTGCTTAAAAGTGCTGGGCTCCGCCCGATGCTTGATTGTGCGTTTATTGAAGGTAGAAAAAAGCGACAGCGAGGCGTCGGTCTGGGCCCAAACAAGGTATGCAAAAGAATGAAAAAATCCTATTACGGTATTTTTGCTTCACAAAAAAACAATTATTAACTTTTTCTGACATCGGTCTGAGGCAAGAAAAATCCCATAATTTTCAAGCCAGCCCGGCCGACAGACTCGAACTGCTTATAACCAGACCTGCATGCGACAAAAAAACTGAAGAGAAAGGGGCGCTGGCAATCTTATATACTCTGGCCTTCCTGGCCGTCAGAGAAGAGTGGCAACACAACAACCGGACCAAAGACTTGAACTTTCGGCCGACCGAGGGACCGCCTGACGGCTGAAAACCCATATATGATTACTGCAGCTGTAATGCACGATGAACATCCTGTGGTTTTTGCTTTGTCTGGGCTTGGCTTGAGAGGACCTGAAAGGGACTGGAAAGGACCAATTCTTAGTAGGCCAGTGCCCACTAAATCTTGGAGGTTGCACTTGTACTATATCTTTAACAGTTTGCACAGATTTAGCTTTATCTTCTATCTTTTTAAAAACTTCTTCAGCCTTGTTGCCAAACAGGCGGTCCTGATTTAAAGGAGCATCCAACAATTTAGCTTTAACATGATCAGGCAAAGATTGCTCCTTAGGCCAAGCATGCCTTCTAAGCACAGACCCAGTAACAGCAGCCCTGCAAGAGGCCTCTAAAGAATCAAAACCACATTGCAAAGCATGTTTTCCAACTTGTTCAGGAGAATGCCTTAAGTCCTGTAAATCTTTATTTTTCACACAGTCAGGAATCAACATCATATTCTGTTTAAGCAGTCCAATAATATGTTGCTAGTATTTTAACATATGAAATTGACAGTTTAAAGCTCTGATTGCCAAGATTGCAAAAGTATAAACCTTTTTACCCCATCTATCCAGCGCCCTGGAGTTTCTATCAGAAGGGGTAGGATTTTTAGCAGTAGAAGCCTTAATGCCCTTGGGCCCCTGAGAAATTGTCTCTGGATCTGCAACAGGATTTTTGAAAAGGAACTTGTGGAACTCAGGAACCCTGTAGTATCTGTCAGGTTTACTAGGAGCAGGAGGCAGGGAATCAGGGGCCAAACTGGATTCCAAGAACACATCATCAACAATGTCTAGTACATGAGGTATAGCCAAAGGCCTATGCTGAGGCAGAAGAAGGAAATCCCTAAGCCTTTTTTTTTTGAATCAGAAAATTCCTGGCTTTCCCAGTGGAAATGCTCCCTTAAAGTATGTAAAGTTTCCCCAAAAGAAAAATCCTCAGGAGGGGAAGCAGAGAGAACAGAATCCTCTGCATCAGAATCCTCATAAGTAGGTAAGGACAAATCCAGGTCATCAGAATAGTCAGAAAAAACATAATCCTGATCAAAAGATTCCAAGCTCAGCCCTCGGCCTCTTGGGGGGGGGGGGACTGGCTACCCCTGATTAGAGTTATTAGATCTTCAGCCATTTTTATCATTTGTTTTTTAGTCATAGGGGCCTGGGCGTTGGTTTTTTAGACATGGATCGAGATTTAGGCCTTAGTGATGAAGGAGGTGTCAATTTAATATGCAAGTCTGTAGGCCTGAATACACCCTCAGAAGCCGGTGCCTGCACAGCGGCTCCGGACCCATCCAAGGTAGAGACATCCACAGGTTCCATAGGTGAAGTATCTCGAGGTATACCGGACTCTGAATGGGCCTCAGTAGAGGCCTGCGAATCAGAAGTAGCGGGTATCATGGGCTGCGAAAGCACCTCACGGAGTACCGGCGAACTGGCGACTGGCTTAGGAGAAGCGTCGTCGGCAGTTTTGGACCTCGGCAGCCTGTCTCTGTCTTTATCTTTGCGTTTTTCTGGAATCCGGGTAGTTGGATGGCTAACCGATGACATTTCTGGATAATTAAACCGAGAACCGAAATATTTAGAAGCAAAAATATACAGACAACAGATAGTGCACTGATTAAATAAAGCACAAAACCGACAGCAAGGTACATCGTGGTCAGGGCCTAGGCAAGGAATACAGTATGAATGAAAATCTTTATGAGGTATTTGCTTTCCACAAGTAATGCAATTATTAACTTTTACTGACATCAGTAAGGAGCAAGAAAAAGTTTCCCCAACGGGGTACTTAGCTTTAAGTTGAAGACTTCGGTTCTGAAAATTTCAGGAGTCGGCCTGCTTCTGCTTCGGGCACTGCACGGCAAGAAAAACTGATGTAATGGCGTCGGCTGCATGTTTTCTTCCCCTGACGACCTCACATCATGGAAGAAGGGACAGCAACTGACGCAGGACCCAAGACTTTGTTAATCAGGCTGATTGAGGGCAACCTGCAAGCAGATTACCCAAATGTAATGACTGCAACACTGAAACACGAAGAACATCATATTTGACTTGAATTCTTTTGCTCCTCAGGAGATGTGACACCTGTTGTCGAATAATGGAAACTCTTTCCTAAGGCAATTTTACAATCATTTTTCTTGTGTCTAGCTCTGCTCCTATGTATGTAATAGATTGACAGGGCAACAAGGCAGATTTTTCAAAGTTTATTGTGATGCCTAGTTGAGCACAGGATGTGATGGTTTAATCTCGTGCCTCTATAAGTTGTTGCCTGGTGGTAGCAGTGAGGAGCCAGTCATCCAGATAAGGAAACACCTGGAATCCGAGACATCTCAGGTGAGCCGTAACTACTGCCATGCATTTGGTGAACACCCTGGGGGCTGTGGTGAGACCAAAGGGCAGAGCTCTGAACTGGTAATGACTGACCCCTAGCCAGAAGCATAGAAATCTCCTGGACCGTCTGTCCATTTTTATATGATAGTACACGTCCTGAAGATCTACGGAGCACATCCAATTGTCCTGACCCAGAAAGGGGAGAATGGACTGCAGTGTTACCATCCGGAACTTTTCTTTTTGTACATATTTGTTTAATCTGCCGAGATCCAGAATTGGTCTCCAGTCCCCTGTCTTTTTGGGCACTAAAAAGAATATTGAGTAAGTTCCAGATCCTACTTGGTCTGCGGGGACTTCCTGGATGGCTCTTTTTTCTAGCAGTCTTGAAACTTCTGTGACTGCCTGATTTCTTAGACTGGGTGGAACATCTGGGATGGATTTTTTTGAAACAAGAGGGGGTTGACGGAAGGGAATCTTGTAACCTCCGGATATAATGAATAGTACCCCATTTTTCTTTTGTAATATTTTGCCAGGAGATTGGGTACAATGAAAGCCTTCCCCCGATTGCCTCCAGAGTTGAGCAGTCGCGCATCCCTTCAGGGATGTTGATAGGGTTTGGAAGAGAACGTATCTCTGTCACCCTGATTTTGCGGACCCACTCTGCCACGAGGGTGGCGTCTGCCATTGTTATTGTTTCCCCCTCTGCCCCTGGGGGAAAAATCACCACGTGCATCAGGCAAGGGTCCCTGGGATTTTCAAAACCACATCTTTCCACCCTTCTGACCCTTTGGGTATGGTCTGGTAGGAGTGGAAAAATGGACTCTCACATCAGAGAGCATCTTGCCTTCCTGCTAGCACCTGGTAAGCATGTCTTTCACCTGAGGCCCAAACAGAGAGGAACCATTAAAGGGGGTATTGGTGAAGGACGCTCTGAAAGGTTCCGCAAACTGACACAGCTGCAGCCAAGAATGTCTCCTAAGAGCCACTCCTGTTCCTGCAGCTCTGCTCACTCCATCAGCTGTGTATGAAATAAGCCTCATGGAGGAGTTGACTACTGAATTTAAAGTCACCAGCTGGGTAGCTACCTTGGCTGAAGCTCCCTCAGCTGTGGGATCTTGTAGGGTATCTCCAAGCTATTTTAGGAGATCCCTCTGAAGCCTAGTAAAATGGGAAAGATAGTTCAGGGACCTAAGGGAGAAGGTCACTGATGAAAAAATTTGCTTCCTATATCTGTCCATCGTACAAGAGTCTTTCTTCGGTGGATGGACAGATGAGGAGGTTTCAGCTAACTCTCTCTTTGTGGCTGCTGCTACCACCATGGCATCAACTGGGACACCTTTAGTCAGGAATTGCTTGTCTTGGGGAGCTGTGATAAATTTATTAGGTCTCCCCGGGACAGGTTCCATGGAATCTGGAGATGACCAAGCCTTTCAAGACACTATGGACATGAGTGGATGAAAAGGCGGAGACACCCAGGAGGTGGAAGGTCGGGGACCAAATGCGTCCAGGTATACAGACTCGTCCTCAGAGGCGGCTAGGGAAGTCCAACTATGTCTCTGCTTAAGAATCTCGAGGATGTTCGAAAAGGAAACATCTTCAGAGGGGGACCTTGGCGACCCCTCCGATTCATCCAGGTCTGTATCTGAGGTGACAGACTCAGGGGAGTCTTGGTGCTTCCTCTTGCACTTTTTCTTCCGGAAAGCCTGCTCAGAATGTTCTGGGGAGGTTTCAGAAGAAGAGGGTTCACCCAATGGGGTGCCCTGGGGCATAGGTTCCCTACACTTTGGGGCTGGAGGAGGAGCAGAGACTGGCAAAGGCAATGAGGGGGATGGTGCCAATGGGACCGATAGTGAGGCCATCTGTGAGGACAGCACTCTCCACATGACCTCGAAAGCGTCACAGTCTCGACACAATGAGGGCTCTGGCTCCGAGGCAGATGTGGGAGCCGAACTCAGCTGAGCCGAAGCTCCAAGAGGGAGAGCGGGGTCGGACAAGGGTCCGATGCCACTTCGCCCCTCGGAGCCGATGAGAGAGCTTCAGCGCCCAGATAACTCGATGGAAGGAAGAACCTAGGTAATCAGAGCCAACATCAGAGCCGAAGAGATCGGAGTCAAAGGAACCACTATCAGAACGTCCATGGACTCCGGCTCCGAACTAAGCATAGTTGGAGGAGGAATCAAAATCGAAGCGGATGGAGCCGAGGCCTGTTGAGACGGACTCGAAAGCATTTTTGCAATCCACGGAGGATTAGTTTGTTTTTCCGCTCCTACAGGACCCTTGGACTAAAGGCATGACAAATAGAGCAAGAGTCCTGCAGGTGCAGAGCCCCCAAGCAGTACACACAACTAGTGTGCCCATCTGTCAGAGACATCTTCTGACAGCATGAGTCACACTTTTTAAACCCTGAGGTTTTAACTTCCCTGGACATTTTGAAGTACCACAAAAAGACACACTACAATAATAAAAAAAAAAATTATATTAAAAAAAGATAAAAAAAAAAAAACACTGAAAGAGGGATCTTTAGAAAAGAGAAGGAGACAAATTACATAGAAATAAATGGAATATGTGGGAAGAATAAATGCAGAATAATGTTCAGGTGGAGTGAGGTTTAAAGGAAGGCAGGAATTGAACAATTTAAGGCAGGAATTGAACAATTTAGGTAATGTTGGACTGAGCAACAGTTGTTATAAAGGAAGAAAACATATGTAATGTATCATGTAAACTGAAAAATGTTAATATGGTTTGTTTTCCTTTCTATTAATGTATGTGTGCCTTTGTCTTAAATGATAATTTAATAAAAGTATTTAAACAAAAATGGACAGAATACAATAATATGATTTCAAAATTATCTTGAAAACAGAACCTTCTAAAATTTCTCTAATACCACCTTCTCTGGCTAGACCACACTTAATATATACTGGTGCCCCTTAATAATAATTAGTATTAGGGCCCTTTACTATTCCCATTGTTCATAAATGACATTACCCTAGACCTTCCTCAGCACAATGTTACAATGTATGCAGACAACATTCTGTTGCTGGAATCTAGTAACTCTTCAAACTAATCCGCAAAAGGCTTATGTGCAGGACCAAAAAGCATATCTATATTTTTGTTAGTATTTAGAATCAGGTTGTGTGCTCTAAGCCAACTAATGAAAGTAAAGGCTTTTTCTTATTGGCTTTTAATGGGGGAGGAAGAGTGGACCAGATCTATAGATGACCAGGTTATTTGCATATGAGTATTGGGAGAGGGTGCATGCCAGCAGGAGGCTGTTGATACATTAGGATGGATGAGAGAATGGACAATTGGGGGACACTCATTTGGTGACTGGGGCTGAAAATTTGCACTTTTAAGTATCTGTCAAAGAAAGTTCACAAACAACAAAGGGGTTAAGGGACTGATGCTGCAGTTGAGAGAGTTACTTATTTTATTTTGCTTTTGCTTACTGTTTTCTTTTCGAGCCAGGTTTAGTTAAAATCCCCTTTTCAACAGAGGCCCAGGGAGAAAAGCTCCAACATATTACAAATATTTTTAAACAGACACTTGACATGAACAGACATTAACTAATATACATTAACATTCATGCACATTTGCTAATTAGATAACTTTCATATGAAATAAAAGCAACTATTACAGTATGAAAGATAGTTATGCATTAGTAGAAGTTGAAAATTGAGTATTTGAAGATGTATATTAGTGGGCTTGTCAAACAGATAACTGATCATGTGATTAGTGCTTAGAAATTCAAAGAAATGGAGGTGAAGAAAGGAACTAGGTACGGCAGAAAATGGTAATAGTGTAGTGAAACAGTGGGGTATAAAACAGGCTCATAAATAAATACATATATGAGACTATATTAAGTTTATATACAAGCATAGAGGTGGGTGTTGAGCAGTGTCACAAAACTATACATATGACTAGGACATGCTAATAAACTATACAGTTAATGGTGAAGACTGGCTGTGGGTCACAGGATTCTGAATGAAGAGAAATGGTTGACAATATGGCAAGCTGAAGACAGCAGTGGTATTTATCCTGTACATATACAGTAGCAGATCCATTGATTTGACAGATGAAGTTTTAGTCGTGTTTCAAATACGTCTGCATTCTAAACGCATTTCAGTGGGAGTGGGATGTGGTTCCACAATTTAGCTACACTATTTGAATACTAAGAGTCGCCTACACTATTAAATAATTTGGTTAAAGAGATTGGTGATTTTTCTCTAAAGCATACAATTCTATTGGGGGAGTAGTGTTGTCTTAAGGTGTTAAGGACTGGAAGATTTTTTAGTTTAATGAGGACATTTGTCTATTGCAAGTAACTGAGAAAAGCAGCTTGGTGAGACAGTAGTTCTAACCAGTTTAATTCTCTTAAGGGCTAAGCAATGGTGTGTTCTACTGTTACGGATTACTGCAAGTTTAGCTATGTTATTACAACACTGCTCAAGTATGAGCAGCTGTGAAACATAAAATCCAAGAGGCTCCAAAACCAAAACAAATCCAAGGCGAGCAGCAACTATTTTATTTGGTAAAACCACTTAAAATCAAAACAAAAAAATATATGTGCTTCCGTCCCTTATAGGAACTTCATCAGAATATAAAAACAGTTAAGATACAAAACTTTTATCCACACATCCATGAGCAATGACAACAATTCCTTTGATATTTCAAGAGGGAGTGTCTCCAACCATTCTGAGGCAAAGTAACATCACAATGCATTATGTAAGTGCACTTCATCCTGACAGTGTGTGATCTTGTAAGCCAGCTAAAAAACTGTAAAGTTTTTGTATCGAACAGACTATGTTTTTATACATATTAGTTTCTGTAAAGAATCTTAGATAAAAAAATAAATAAAAATGAAATCACATTAAAATGAGAAGTTGAAATGGTATACATAAAAATCACTTTTGCAGTAAAGATGTCTGCATGCCAAACCGAATTTCAGTACACAAGCGGCCAGCACCAAGAGGTAAACAACACAACAACCAAAAATAATGAAATTATTAATTAGTCCCAGACCGGATTCGGCAAACCTGCCTTCCTCAATGGGATATGTAACACAAAAACCCATACAATCATACCATTTAAATAGTACAACCCTCCAATGAAAAGTCATCTTCACATATTATATCTTTTCCTATGGCAATTATTAACGTTCCTAAAGAATAAATATCAACATGTTATAGACTATAAGTCACAATTTTTATAAATATTATAAATTTCATAAATGATCATTGAGCCCTGACGAAAAGAGACCCCCAGTTTTATAATCCAATACTTCTCCTTTCTATTCAAAATAGAATGCCAGCCCTGTTTATTACTTCTATTGCCATGTATTCTATCTATAATCATAAAGTAAAACTGGGCAGTACCATGAACCATACAATGTCTAAATAGTGCATTCGTCAACCTTTAATTACGTATATCACTCCGATGCTCAGACATACGGAGATGCAGGGGACGCGATGTCTGCCCTATACAGAAAGCCGAACAGGTGCATGTCGCTAGGTATATTACCCAGTTGGTTCCACAGTTCCCAAAAATTCTGGTATCAAAAAGCTGATTGGTATTTTTACATGTGAATTGTTTGGACTTGAATATGTGCTGACACGAGGAACAATGGCCACAGGGAAAGGTGCCCAACAATCTGTCCCAGTAACAGTGATCTGATTATGTACCGTACTGGTACTTTTGAAATGAGAAAAATATGACCACAATGTTTTCCCCTTCTGTATGAAAACTGATAATTGGGACCAAGGACATGGTCTAACTCATCATTAGCCAAAAATATATTCCAATGTTTAGAAATTACCCTCCGAATCAGACTGATATTATGACCATAGGTGGTTACAAACCTAATACTATAAGATTCCACCCTCTGTGCTTTTTATTTATATTCTAATAATTGTATCCTGTTCAAATCTGAGGCCCAATCACTGGCAGCTATGATATCCTGTTGTTTGTAACCCCTAACTCTAAATCTGTTAATAAGATCCTGTTGTGATGTGGTATAATAATCCATAGTAGAACAGATTCTTTTTATATGTAAGAACTGGGACTTGGGGATGTTACTGATGGTATGACTTGGATGCATGCTGGTGGCAAAAAGCAAGTTATTATACTGGGGATACTAGCGATACACCTGAGTTCTTAGTATATTATCAGGATTTCTGGTAACTGTAACATCCAGAAAATTGATTTGATGGTAATCTGAATTTAGTGTAAACTCTATTCCCCATTTATTATTGTTCAAATATTCAACGAATTCCAGTATGTATTGCCAGTCAGCTTGCCACACCAACCAGTAATCATCCAAGTATCTCCTCCAAATATCCAGTTCACTCATATAAATATTGTGTGTAGGGTCATATATCAGCTATTCCTCAAGATTCCCCATATACTAAAGGGGGCGTAAGCCACAAAACTATGAGCTAGGCTTGTAAATGCCCTTGGGCATATGCCATGAACACGTCTGCATAAATGGGTGCAAAAGATGCACCCAATGCCTTACCCTGAGTTTGCCAGAAACATTCCCCCTGAAAGTAAAGCACATTTTTGTTAAGTACATGCTCTGCCATACATATCATTAAAGTATTGAAACCTGCTGGACACAAATTGGCTCGATCCAACCAGTAATGTAAGGCCTGGAGCCCAGCCCAGTGGGGAATGTTAGTGTATAAAGCCTTTATGTCAAGGGTACATAGAAGCCAATCTGGCTCCAATTGGGTATCTGATAATATCTTAAGAAATTGTGTCGTATCCTGTATTCTAGCATGAATCAAACTGGGTAAGGGCTTCAGGTACTGGGTCAGAAATACAGAAAGAAGCTCAGTCAAAGAACCTCTACCGGAAACTATAGGTCTACCCGGGGGTTTGTTCAAGGATTTGTGTATTTTTGGTAATAAGTATAATATCTGTTTTTGTGGATCTGAAACAGTCAAGTGTAATCTCAAAGAATCCGAAATGATACCTTCATCGACAGCCTTATTTAGGAAAGAATCAATTTCCCTTTTGAAGTTGTGTGTAGGGTCAATGGGCATACACATATAATGCTGAGGGTTGGACAACTGTCCATTTCCCTCCCCCACATAATAATCCATATTCATGATGACTACCGCCCCTCCCTTATCAGCTGGTAATATTACAATATTTTTATTATCCTTCAATTCCTGTAAGGCTTGTCGTTCCCCAACAGTAAGGTTATGACCAAGTGGAGTGTACTGACCCAATCCAATCGATCTTTGAGAGGCATCCCTAGAGCCAAAAAACAATCTTAAATTTAGTCTACGACAAAAATCATGTAAATCAGTAACCAAACTAGTTTAATCAACAAAAAAGCCCACAACATAGTTTAAGCCTTTATTGAGTAGTTGTTTCTGCTCAGCGGTTATTCAACATTAGAAATGTTAAGAATATTGTAATTAGCATCCCTACTGGGACATTAGGGTCTGAAGCAAACCTCCACGGTGTCTAATTTTATGTTTTCTCCCAACCCTCCTCCTGCCATGTCTAAAGGGTGGTCTGAGCTTCGCTGTTTCTTTGGGTCAGGTGAGTCCCATACATTAACACACTCTGTGTCCGTAGCTGTTGACTCATCAGCAAAAGTACTGCTATATCTATTACCTGTTTTTCCAAGTATAGACCTAGGTCTTTTCTATTGGTCCCGCCTATAGGCCTATTAGTATCAGAAAACCTGACAATTTTTTGAGCATCAAATGGTTTACCCCCTTTGGTAATCTGTGAAATCCCTGTTGAACTTTCGTATTTTCTTATCTTTGATTTGCTTTTCAAAAGTAAATAGTTCCCTTGTGAGTTTATTGAGACAGATGGAGTATTGAGGCTGACCTTCATACACTTTCAATTCCCCACACAATTTCTTCATTTCTTCAATATTCACATCTATCATACGTTCATAATAGGAACTTAAAATACGAACAAATGTCATGGATGCATTTTGTTGGGCACGACTCCACTCCTGCAACAACAATTTATCCATCTTACCCACCAGGGGTAGTATTTTGACCCTAAGGCCTCTAGGTGTAATATCTTTGCTTTAGTAAGCTTTAAAAAGCTTAAGATGCCAAATATTTGTCTGTAACGTTTTCATACTCTTTCCTAGTTTGTTAAAGGCCAGAGTGCAGCTGTCAACTGGATCTATGTTCTGTTCATCAACATTATTGTCATTTTCATTAGAAATGCCAAAAACAGGTATGTATGTATGTATGTATGTGTATATATATATATATATATATATATATATATATATATATATATATATATATATATATATATATATATATAATTTTTATTGGCGCAAAGACCCTTCAAAATTGCCTCAAGATCCATGACCATAAGCTCACAATCTGTTGGTTATTCAGCCCAAAACCTAAATAATACAAAAATACTGAGCACCTATCTACCAATATTATACCAGAGGACTAGTCATCTGCTCTAAAATAAGCACCAAGGATGCTATATTGCTTGTAAACAGATAATAATCAATATGTGAGGGAAATATCCCTCACCATATAAATATCCCTAATAGAATAAGAAAGTTCAACAGGGACAAGACAAAAAAAAATCCAACTGTCTCTATATAGCACATGGGAAAGACCAAGAAAAGCATACAAAAGATATTATAATATATACCAAAACATTTTTACAGTATATGGAACCATTAACAAGTCCCTATCTATGTGGAGACAATCATCCCCTAAAAAATACACTTGTTGACAAGTGTTCCTATATCAACAGAGATCAAAAAAGAAGTATAAACTATTATAGACAGGACTATTTATTTCAACCAGGGCCATAGAAGGCACCCCTTCCCTGTAACACAAATTTTTAGGGACAATAAATGTGCTTATTCTGAGTATGCTTCAATATAAGATTAGTCTGGTTATGAAACAAAATAGCTTATAGTTAGAGACCAGGTTGTTAATATCATAACACAGGGATCCTCTACGACCCAATGTTATTCCCCTTCCAAGCAACATACATCCAAACAATAGGACAGAAAAATAGCTGCCTGTAACATCCAAACATTCCCTCACTGCCGAATATATACTTATAAATGGCAATATGCGTTCAGACACATTTTAGATAGTTGTAACATCAAAAAGTGTGACATATTAAAAAACAGTTTAGAGAAAAAACAAATGATTTTCGGTTACATGTCTTATTTGCAAACGTAGAAAATTAAAGCAATTCACCAGGCAGGGCTATTTGTTTCAGCTAGGGTCATAAAAGGCACCCCCTTCCTTGTAACACAAATTTTAGGGGCAATAGATATGCCTATTCTGAGTATGGTTCAATATAAGAACAGTCCTAGTTATAAAACAAAATAGCCTATAAGAGACCAGGTTGTTAGTATCATAACACAGGGACCCATTACGACCCAAACAATAGGACAGAAAAAAAATGGCTGCCTGTAACATCCAAATATTCCCTCAGTGTTGAACATATACTTTCAGACACATTCTAGATAGTTGTAGCATCAAGAAGTGTAACATATTACAAAACAGTTTAGAGAAAATCCAAATGATTTTCAATTACACATAACTTGTATTCAAACATGGAAAATTAAAGCAATTCACCAGTATGGAAAACAAAAAACACAATCATATAACATTAAAGGGCAGGCATTACCACCATATTATACATTCTAAGCACTAAATTAAATCCATTGTGACCACGACAGTTAGTACGATATCTAATTCATTATTCAACCCCCACAGTCAACAAAAAACTGATCCCAATTATTTTTTTTTGCACAACAAATACATTTTGAGACCAATATACTCCCACACAAAATGGTATTCCCATGCTAGTACCTATTAGTTAATGATAAAACGCCAAACCCCGAATGAAATATGCATGAATGGTGAAATTATATTCTAATACACCAAAATATATGCAAGCAGCCAAACTTCCATTTACAAGAGGTGATACACATAAAATTCCAGGATATATGTCCCAAACATAGGTTACTCCATATTATATTCCAAACAAGAGTACTGAAAGAATCGGCATAGTTATGCAGTCCACAATATCCGGAAATACTGAGCCCAACTATTCGCCAGCTATTCCTACGTTCCATACAGTTCCAAAGTAAATGTCATTCCGGTGGGAGCCCGCAAATAGAAAAAATCCCCAATCCAAAAAATGTACTGTCAGACAAAGCACCAAGCACTCAAACGGCAATATAAAGATGAAGAGGCTAAGTTCTACTTCCCCAAACACATACCTGATTTAAATCAGGCCTAATGTAACTAAAGCCAAACTTGCATTATACACAAAACTTGCCAAATAAACCCCATAACAGACAAAATAATGCCCCGAGTACTAAATCCTTTTATTATTATGGATACGTGTTTGTACTTTAAGTACCAAGCTATTTATGTGAACTTCATACTTAATACACATTTTTTCCTCCTATTCAAGCCTCTTCAAGAAAATGATGTATGACATACACTTTATATACTCTTTAATTGAATGCCCCTATTGCCCGTTATAATTGGTTTTAATATTTTTTACCATCTCTTTGCATGTATTGAATGTTCAGTTATTTTTAGGTACTAGATTTTTTGGAGTGATTTTTATATATACGATTTTAACTTCTCATTTTAATGTGATTTGATTTGTATTTATTTTACTTTTTTATCCAAGATTCTTTACAGAAACTAATGTACATAAAAACATGGTCTGATAACAAAAACGTTACAGTTTTTTGCTGGCTTGCAAGCATGCCTCTCCACCTGGAAACATCAAAAATCTGGACAAGGCCCATGAAAAATAGGTACAAATCTGTACGCTGATTAACATAACATTTGCATACATAATTGTCTAACCACACCCACTCCTATGGGATTGCGGGATACCAACTTTCAAATGCAAACTGAAGAACAGACAACCAAAATATTGCACCAGAGTCCCCCTGCAGCCATTCCAATGTCCCATTACCTGGCTATTTTACCCATTTACCATAAACTCTAATGTGTGCATAGTGCTTTACTAATACAATGATTATTTGGATTTTATTTTTACGTTTTACAGCCCAATGCACAAACACTAACAAAACGCTGTCTCACAACGAAAATAGACTTGGCATTAAAACACCTCTGCCCTTGAAACTCGCATTCATTGAAACAGCATTGAAACCCACACCACATTCAAAGAAAATACATTTGGCCAGTGGTGGATAAAGATTAACTTTAGGCTGTTTTCAAATCAGTGACCCCTTGCACACAAAACAAGAAACATACATGTTTTCTTTGATACACCTTCCTGCCTTTATTAAATTATATTCCTTGTATAATACAGCACACTTGTTAGACAGAGCTCATTTTACATTTATTGCTTGAACATTTTTCTAGTAAGCTGTAGGCAATGAAACAAAGTGCATGAACCACTAATGACAAAACTGCCCGATTCAGAACATTTCCATCATAAAAGTCTACTTCCAGTGTGTCCGCACACCCACACTATAAATAGAATGACAGTAGTGTAAGCCATAGCATCTTGCACAGCTTCTCGCACTTATTTTCAATTTAAGTTTTTTTTTTTGGGGGGTACAAAAGGCCAAAAACCAGGGACACATTTTAAACATTGCTTGTATAATTTTGGAAAATTGCTAGAATAAAATGTTGTATTACCACCATGCATTTAACTGGCAAGTCTCAAACGCAGGACCCTGTACACTACATTCAGAGCAACATATCACTATGCCAAATCAGCAGTTTCATGAAAAACAGGAAGACTGAAACTTAAATGGTTATCATTAGTTTCATGAAAAACAGGAAGACTGAAACATAAATGGCTATCATTTAGTGAATTCAGTTCTCAGTTCTCACCATAGCTCTCAACCTCTCTGCACAAAAAACCTGGACAAAGCCAGTAATGGGGGAATACAAATCCAGTTCTCACTTCTCACCATAGCTATCTCAACTCTTAGCACAAAAAGCCTGGACAAAGCCAATAATGGGGGAATACAGCCCCAAAATAGGGACAAATTTTAAATACCGATCTTATAAACTTAGAAAATTGCTAGAATAAAAGGTTTTGTGTTACCATTTATTTTCTGAAGAATATGAAGTCTGAAATTCAAATGTATGTCATTATTTAATGAATTCAATCCTGCACTGCAGTGATTTTCCACAAAAATCCTGAAAACCACAGATTTTATGAGGAGCAGTCTCAGATGAAAAATATGAGGAACAAATTTACAAGTGGTGATGGCTAGGGACTTTAGGCTCTTTTTACCCTGTACCCAAGGTACAGGGTTTGAGCCTGAGTACCTCTAGCCACCAGGTGCATTGCAATGGGGGCATTTTCACACATACAAACAGCATTGCTTAGAAGGTTGGATTATCCCAGGTCAAATATATTTAGGGAGAATACTTAACAATGGGTCATGCATTATTTATGTTGTTTTAATAAGTTAATCTTTGCTACTTTTATAAGAAAGTACAGTTTTGTACCTACCATAAATGTAGATGTTCGAGGATCCACATTGCTGCAGTCCTAACCATTGGGTAGTCCGCTGTCCAGTCGGCCCGAATACCAAAGTATATGGCTGACGTCGGTCAAGGCGCATTAGACTGATGTCAGGACGTCAGGGTACTAATGCGCATGACCGACGTCATATCCTCAGTCTTTTCTTGCCCCAGATGTCAGAAGACCCTAAAAAGACAAGGCCCAAACCAAAACACCAAAAAGCCCTGCATCAAACATATATACAATATATACAAATGTACAAGAATATATATATATATATATATATATATTAGCCCACACCACCACCCCTAAACACAGAGGGGAAGGAGGGAGGTAATTGGACTGCAGCAATGTGGATCCTCGAACATCTACATTTATGGTAGGTACAAAACTGTACTATGTTCTTCATTCCATATTGCTGCAGTCCTAACCATTGGGTAGAATCCCAAAGCAGAGGTAAGGGAGGCTGGCAAATCATAAGGAAGCAGGAGCTGTCAACATGCCTTGCAAAATAGCTGTGGCAAAACCAGCCCTAGATTTAGAGTAGAGAGGAAGGTGGTAATGCTTAGAGAAAGTATGCACTGAACTCCAAGTAGCTGCCTCCAAAATATCCTTAGTTGCCACCCCTTAGAAATGCTGTTGAAGTGGCAGTAGCCCTAGTGGAATGAGGCCTAATCCCAGCTGGAATCTCCTTGCCATGATGGGAGTAACAAAATGAAATGCAAAACCCAATCCACTTAGAAATAGTTTGCTTAGACACAGGCTTGCCCTGAGAACTCAAAGCAAAAGAAACAAACAATTGCTGAGACTGCCTGAAATCCTTAGTCCTGCTTAAATAATAACGCAACTGCCTATGTACATCTAAAGTGTGCAAAATCTTTTCCCTTATTTTGGGGATCTGCATAGAAAGTAGGCAAATGAATAGTTTGGTTTAAAGCCACACTAGAAACCACCTTAGGCATAAAGGAAGGATTAGTACGTAATGATACCCTATCCTTATGGAAAATCAAAAAGGGCTCTACTGCCATAAGGGCCTGCAACTCAGAAACCCTTCTTGCAGAAGTAATAGCCAACAAAAAAGCAGTCTTCCATGACAAGTATTTCAAGTCAGCAGTAGCCGCAGGCTCAAAAGGTTGTAGAGTAAGTTTCTCCAACACAAAATTGAGATCCCAAGCAGGAGCAGGAGCTCTACGTGGGGGTCTTATATTCTTTGCCCCTCTAAGAAACTGCTTGAACAAAGGATGCGAAAACAATGGTGGGTCACAATCATAGTGAGCTGAAATTGCTGCAGCATGAATCTTAATGGAAGAGAAAGACAAACCTTTGTCCAGTAACTCAGTAAGATATTGAAGAGCCACACTCAAATTAGGCTCAGAAATCTCCAAATTCTTTGCTGCACTCCAAAATAAAAATCTCTTCCATTTTTCTGCGTACACTTTTCTTGTACTAGGTCTTCTAGCTTCCATAATCACATTTAAAACTTGTTGAGGAAGTTGAGACCTGCTGTGTTTCAACACAGAATATGCCAGGCTGTTAGATGAAGAGAGTGAAGCTTGACATTGAGCAGGTGACCGTCCTTCTGAGATAACAGATGTGGAATCAAAGGTAAAGGCCATGGGGCTGCCTTACCAGACTCCTTAGTAGTGGGTACCAGTGTTGCGAGGCCAATCTGGAGCTATTAAAATCATCCTTGGCTTGTCTTGTCTGACCTTTAGGAGCACCTTTGGAAGAAGAGGCAGAGGTGGAAAGGCATACACATGAAGATTTTTCCAACTGAAAGAAAGAGCATCCACTTTCCAAGCTGTATGGTGAAACCCCTTTGTGCAAAACTTTGGCAGCTGGTGGTTTAGTGGAGAAGCGAACAGATCTATGTCTGGAGTTCCCCATGACACTGTCAATTTCTGAAATACATGAAGATCCAGTTTCCACTCGTGGGGATCCATGATTTGCCTGCTTAACACATCTGCTAAGGAGTTCTGTGCTCCGGCAGAAACCTTGCCTGAAGAGTTAGTTGCAAGCTGAGCGCAGTCTCCCATAAAATCATTGCTTGCCTGCATAGAGGATAAGAATGTGTTCCCCCTTGTTTGTTGATGTACCACATGACAGTTGTGTTGTCCGTTAGAATCAACACCTGCCCAGGAAGAAGTAACTCCTTGAAAGCCATTAATGCAAACTGGACCGCTAACATCTCCTTCATGTTGATATGTAGATGCTGTAGTCTGGCAGGCCACTTGTCTTGTATCCACTTTCCATTTAGATGAGCTCCCCAAGCAATGTCCGAGGCATCTGTCGTTAAAATCTGACTCGCCTCTGGCCGGGTCACAGAGAGTCCCTTGTTTAGGTGACATTCCTGAGCCCACCACAAAAATTCTTTTTGAATGCAAGGTATTATTTGAATGACAGTGTCCAAATCCTGGCAGTGCTGTGTCCACACATTTTGAGATACCATTGCAGCTTCCTCATATGCAGTTTGGCATTGGGAAGCACCAGAATACAAGATGCCATGAACCCTAAGGCTTGAAGGACTGTCCTTGCAGTCAGCCCGGACTGAAGAGATAGTTGATGGAAGTAACTGGAAAGATTCTTTTGTTTGTCCGGGGTTAAAAAGGCCATCTGGGCTGCTGTATTCAGTCTCACACCCAGAAAGCACATGTCTTGAGAGGGTACTAGACTGGACTTTATTTCGTTCACAGAATACCCTAGGCATCTTAGCACTGCTATGACATATTCCAGATGCTGTAGAAGGTCTTCCTTTTCTTGAGCCAGAATCAGGCAGTCGTCCAAGTAAGGATAGATTTGAATTCCTTTTAGCCTGAAGTAAGCTATCACTGAGGCCAGAACCTTTGTGAATACTCTGGGCAGTAGATAAGCCAAAGGGCAATGCAGAGAACTGATAATGAGAATTTCCAGCTCGAAAACGCAGATACTTCCTGCAACTTAGTCTTATAGGCACATGAAGGTAAGCTTCCCTGAGATCTAAAGTTACCATCCAATGATCTTTGCCCAGCAGAGGTAAAAGCTGTTGTAACGTCAACATCTTGAACTTGGGAATGTCCAGATAAGTGTTGAGGATAGATAAATCCAAAATTGGTCTCCACGTGTTCCCCTTCTTTGGTACTAGGAACAGGCGAGAATAAAATCCTAGGCCCCTTTCTGGTACAGGGACTGGCTGAATGGCCCCTATTTGGAGTAACAGAGAAATTTGCTTGTGAGCCTCTTTTCTTTGTGGAGGGGGAACGTCTGGCATGCCTTTGAAAGGGGGCAATGTATGGAAATAAAACCTGTAACCGTGGTGAATGATATCCAACACCCATCTGTCTTGAGTGATTAAATCCCAATTTTCTTTGAAAAGAGACAGTCTTCCTCCCAAAGGAGCTGCCAGACGAGAATCTACTGGCAGCTGAAAAGGCAGGTCATTGGGTCTGTTTACGAAAGGACTGACCCCTGCCCTCACCAGAAGTCTGAGCAGGTGAACCCCTGTTCTTGCCCTAAAAGAACCTTCGGCTCTGCCCCTACCACGCCTAGACCTACCCCTAGACTGGGAATCATAAGCAGGATATGTCCATCCCTTAGTAGGCCAATTTCTACTAAACTTCGGTGGCTGCACCTGCAAAAATCTTTAACAGTTTGCATAGACTTAGCTTTGTCCTCCATTTTCTTTAAAACTGCTTCCACAGGCGAACCAAATAACACATCAGACTGTAAAGGAGCATCCAAAATCCTAGTCTTAACATGCTCTGCTAAATTCTGATCCCTCAACCAGGCATGCCTGCGAAGAACAGAACTAGTGGCAGCCACCCTCGAGGAGGCCTGCACAGCATCAAAACCACATTGCAAAGAATGCTTACCCACTTGTTCAGACACATGAACTAAATCCAGCAACTCTTTACACTCTATACCTTCCGCCAAAGCATCCACCTTAGATTTCAATTGTGAAAGGAGATAATTTTGATATTTTAGCATGTGAAACTGACAATTCAACGCTCTCATGGCTAAAGTGGAAGAAGTATACACTTTCTTTCCCCACCTATCCAAAGCCCTTGCCTCTTTATCAGTGGGAACAGGATTTTTAACAACAGAGGCCTTAACACCTTTAGGCCCCTGAGAAACAGTTTCCGGGTCTGCCCTAGGACTCTTAAACAGATACTTATGAGCTTCAGGCACCCTATAGTACCTATCAGGTTTAACAGGGGCAGGAGGCAAAGAATCAGGGTTCAGGGAAGCCTCTGCAAAACATCTTCCACCACATTCAACACAGGAGGTATAGCTAAGGGCCTATGCTGGGGTAAAATAAGAATTCCCTAAGCCTTTTCCTGGAATCAGAGTAATCTTGGCCTTCCCATTTAAAGTGCTCCCTCATGGAATGCAGAGTCTCTGAAAATGAGAAATCCTCAGGAGGAGAAGCTGTAGGAGTGGAATCATCCACATCAGAATCAGAATAAGGAGGATACTCCTGCAAGTCTTCCCGCAGAAGACTCAGAAGCCTCTGAACACTGTTCAAAACTCTCAAACTCAGGTTCCACCCTAGGCCTCTTATCAGGAGGGGCATAGAGCCTCTAATCATAGTAATTAAATCTTCTGCCATTTTAAGCATATGTTTCTTAGGCACAGAACCTGAAGTGCTAGGAGAAGCCCCACTGAAGCTAAACTTGGCCTACCTCTCAAAGAAGTTTTGGAAACAGAAGGAGAGGCTCTAACTACCTTGGGAAGAGAGGGAAGAACAGTTACTTGAGAAGCCCCCTCAGCCTGGCCTACCTCCTGAGAAGGCACATCCTGTAACAGTAAAGTTTCTGCCTGAGACTCCAAAGAAACTCCTGAAAACCTCTGGCTCCACTGAGCCTTCTAAAGAACCGGCGTCCGGGACTGCCGGTTCATCAACCCTAGGCTTTGCTGTTTTGTCCTTGCGCTTTTGGCGAAGCGGGCGTCGGAGCATCCGACGGCATTTTATAATTACAACGCTTCCCAAACACTAACCTGGCACAGTCTAACCTTCTCTTAATAGTGCGTTTGTTAAATCTAGCACAAGAGCGGCAACCAACAACGCGTGCTCAGGCCCTAAACAAGGTATACACAAAGTATGGTAATCCCTATGAGGTATCTGCTTCCCACAAGAAATACAGTTATTCACTTTTTCTGACATCCGGTTAAATACTGAGGCAAGAAAAACCAAAATGTTCCCAACGGGTACTTAGCCAACTTTGATTCGGTCTGAAACTCCGACTTCGAAATTTTTCAGAACGCCAACCTGCACTCGCAAAACTGCTTCTGCATCGGACCATGCGGCAAAAAAGACTGAGGATATGACGTAGGTCATGCGCATTAGTACCCTGACGCCCTGACATCAGTCTAATGCGCCTTGACCGACGTCAGCCATATACTTTGGTATTCGGGTCGACTGGACAGCGGACTACCCAATGGTTAGGACTGCAGCAATGTGGAATGAAGAACATCTACTAGACACACATCTGTTTTACTGGGTGATCTGACAGCTGTGATTTGGATGTCACTTTCACATTTTACAGCTGCAGGTTGCAAGAGTCAAACCCAGGTCTACAGGATATAGCAACCATTGCTTTAACAACTAAGATGAGCTGTGAACCCACTGACAATCTAGGAACTTGCACAGCTCTTTGAAAGTAACGACCAAATGTAACCTTGTGGTTGACATTAGATCTCTATCTCTCGAGATGTGTGTGTGTGTGTGTGTGTGTGTGTGTGTGTGTGTGTGTGTGTGTGTGTAAATATATAGATATATATATATATATATATATATACATACATATATATATATACTTGTTGAACTGCTAAGCCCAATGGACACAACTGTCAATTTATTGGGTTTGCCTGTCTTAAGAGATGACTAAATTAAAAAATATATTATTCTATCTACTCTATCTCCAGGTAGTTTAATCTTAGCAGATTTAGGATTTTAGCTAAGGCAGGTCATAGTAAAAAAAAAAAGAAAAAAAAAAGATTAAATGTCTCAAACAGAATATGAAAATAGGCATTTCCCTCCATATTATTTCTTTTTCATTTGTTTCCCGATTTCTCTTCTCTTGTCTTTCTTTCTTTTTTTCAGAAAGTTGTTTCCTAGAAGAACTGACCTGTTCTCATCTATTGTCTTGAGATTAACAGTCTTGACTCTGACTGCATTCATGTGCTCCCTAGAATTTGTATGTTTTCAACACCTGGGAGTAGACTGCTTTTTAAGTACGCTATTAATCTGTTTGCTAAAAACATTCACTTGGCTCGGAAGCAACCCTGCCTTCAAGCTTAGTGCGATGGAAGACAATGATTAGCAACGATGATGCTGACAGAGAATTCCCTGAAGTGAACTACTCCTGTCAAACCAGTATTTACAATGGTTTCCCCCTAAACACATAAATCAAACAATGAAAAGAAGTGCATAAATGCTTTGAAAGAAAGTCTTCAGTTCAAAAAGAGTTGACAGGCTTTAAAATGCGATTACAAGAAAAATTTTGCCTGGAAATGATATACTGCTGTAAAGTCACTTGCATTAATGAGAAATTTGTTTAGATTGTGAAAAGTGAATATCGCAAAGGCAATAATACCTCAGCATTATCAGTCATACTTTCCATAAACGCGCACACACACACACACACACACACACACACACACACACACACACACACACACACACACACACACACACGCACACACACGCACACACACGCACACACACACACAAACACATGCACATACACAAACACACGCACACAACTTTCTGAACATAACAATATTTTTCAGCACTCACCAGCCCTTCGTTCGAGCCTTCATACCTTAAATCCTTGCTGGTTCGTTCCCCAGCCCTCCGCTCGAGGCGAGTCTTCATACCTTAAATCCTTGCAAACCCGGCTGGTTCATTCCCCAGCCCTCCATTCGAGCCTTCAAGTTCATACCTTAAATCCTTGCGAACCCGGCAGGTTCATTCCCGCTCGCAAAAGCATTTGATCCAGCCGGAAATACTTGCACCGTGAGCTCCATTCTGACAGGCTTGTAGCCCTGACGAGCTGATGTCATCGGGCATGCGATGACGTCAGCTAAAGCGTGAAAAATGAAAAAAAATAAAGAAACAAAAATTGGAAATGAAGGGGTGCCACTCGAGAATCATGGCACCCCATTACTGGGACCCCGAAACTCGGTAAAAAACGAGTAATTCGGGACAGTTGGGAGGTATGCTTGCAAGATTACACACCGTCAGGATGAAGTGCTCTTAAATCTTCCAAACACTAGATGGCATTGTGATGCTACTTTGCCTCAGAATGGTTGGAGACACTCCCTCTTAAACCATCAAAGGAATTGTCATTGCTCATGGATGTGTGGATAAAAGTTTTGTATCTTAACTGTTTTTATATTCTGATGAAATTTAATATATATATGTATTTTTTGTTTTGGTTTTAAGTGGTTTTTCACGACCTTCAGCCTTGGATATGAACAGTTGTGAGACTTGAAGTTTAGTGACTATAGGGGCAGCATACAGGAGAGAAGGCAGTAAGAAAGTGGAGGCTATGTCTTCTGGCCATTTCACTTTAGGCGTTTAGTCTGCATAATGAACCTAGTTTTTGAGGATTTTTTTTAACCATGTAGGATACATGGTAGTCAAATTTCAACTGGTCATCTATAATGACAGACAGTAATTTTGTGCAGTTCACTTCTTCCATCATGGTGCTGTTGGAAGAGATCACAGTGAATAGTGTTGGCTTGGTAGAAATGTGTTTTGGGGTAAACTGCAGTAATTTATTTATTTTTTTACGGTTTAGTAGTAGTTTTGAATTATTTAGCTACATTTTAATTGATAAGAAAGATTGTTGTGTAAGGCCTTGGTGTTTAGTGAGACATTTGGCAGAGAAGATTAGTGTTAAGTAACAGTGGAAAGGTCATTGATGAATATATTGAAAAGTATCAAGCCTAGTATAGATTCTTGTGGGACACAAATAGTTACTGGTAAGAAGGTTGAAAAATCTTTTTTCTTTCACTGCTTGTACTCTGTTTTAGAGGTATCTCTGGAACCATTGCAGTGAAGACTTGATGAGCCCCAAGGATAAGAGTGTAAGTTAAGAGTTTCTTGTGGGAGACAGTAGCAAAAGGTTTTGATCTAGGAAGATGATGGAAACTAAGCTTCCGACATTTCTGTGGGTGATGACAGTATTAACAAAATTCAGCAAAGCAGGAGTTGTGCTGTGGTGAACACACAGCAGTATTTGGTTGAAGGCAGAAAATGGTTATCAATCATTTAGCTGAAATTGCATATGATTGCATGTTTCTAATATTTTTGATAGATGAGATAAGATAGCAACTGGTGTATAGTTTAAAAAACCTGTGTTGATTCCACTCTTTTATAGTGGAACGACAAATGATTTCTTTTTTATAGAGAGAGGGGCCTTTATTTTCAGATATGGACCAGTTTATCAAAATGGAAACTGGATATGTAATAGCCTCAGGTGCTGTTTTAAGATAAACACCAAGTAGACTGCCCAGTGCAGTTGTAGAAGGCTTTAATTATTTGAGGTATTTCCTGTTGGTATCTGTGGAAAATGGTTGTAAGTAGATATGTTGAAGGAGGTTATTTGATTGAACATGGGCTTCAAGAGATTGATTAGTTGCCAGGTTGGTTAATGACTTCACTGTTTGTGTAAAGTGGGTATTGAATTGGCTGGCTATAGTGTCCTTTTATTTCTGAGTATTTGGTGTTGGCTGTATAGCTTGCCCTTGAAGAATTAACAGCTTATTGACTGAGGTCAGAGCAGCTTTAAATTGATAGTGTGTATGTTTTGATTGGTTAAGAAATACCTTTTCTTATCTTTGGTAATAAGTTATTTTATTAAGCTTCTTAGTTGTTTATATGTTAGTAAAATAAGAGCTGTTATACTGTTGTTCAGACCTTCCAATGTTTTGTCTCTGTTTTATGAGATGTTTAGTTCCTAAGGATAGTCAAGGGGCAGGGTTGACGGACTCTTTTTTTATTCTGATCTGAGGGGGGCTAGTTTATTTAGAACACCCAGGACGACTCTACTGAACCGAGAGACATCATCATCTATGGGAAGAGTCTTTAGTCACTCCCAGTTAATGAGATGTAGTGTATTAATAAAATTGTCTTCATGAAAAATGGTACATTTTCTTATCAGGCTGTAATGACATGTTTTGAGACTTTGGTACTTTATGGCGTTGATTGACAAGTGATTACTTAGGCTGTCTGACAGAGTTCCATGAGATGATATTTTATTTGGAGAGGATGGTAGGATCCTATCAAGGGCTGATTGTCGGGCTGTAGCTTTGTTATATCTAGTTGGTGTGGTTATAACTTGGGTGAACATGTACAACTATATATTACTGGTTGGATTTTTAGATTGTATGGTTAGCCAATTTGGTTTTCATGAGAGATCTTTGAAGAGTTCTGCATTGTTACCTGGGGTATGTACTTCCATGACTGTGACTGTCTTGTTTTAGCATAGTTAGTAGGATTTTTGATTTAGAAAAAGTTGAAAGGATGCTGGGGAAAATGGAGATCTAATGTGTTTTTGCAGAAAAATAGTGATACCTTCAGCTTTTCTGTTGGCTCTGTCCAGTCTGAAAATGTTACTGTTCGATGGGCAATTTCTGCTTTTTTTTTGTTTCCTGGTGGAGCCACATTTCTATAGCAACTAAGACGTCTGCAGTGTGCAGTGCTATCTGTTAATGCACTTCAGAGCGTTTATTATAAGTACTTTGTACGTTGGTATGGCATATATAAAGGCCAGGGAAGGACCATAGAAGAGGTGGTAGCACTGAAGCAGGTGATGAGGACAGGCAGTCTAGTGCCTGAATATGCTGAGTTGGTCCTGGATTTGGTGGATATGACCACTAAATGTTTATGTTTACGGTGGTATGATGGTACAGGTAGAAGCACATTTGCTTGATTTTATGTTTAATACCAAATTTGTGAGTAAATGGCTGGTGCTTGGTGTTCTGAGAGACTGCCTTACAGATTATCTTCAAATATACAGAGCTGAGTATATTTTTTTGGTTATAGAGTTTGTTAATTGTTGCTTAGATCTCTGTTGAAATTGTTGTCTCACTGTTCTGAGAGACTGATCTGCAAATATACAGAGCTGAGAATATTTTTTTGGTTTTAAAGTTTGTACTGTTAGTTGTTGCTTAGATCTCTGTTGAAACTGTTTTCCCCACCCCACCCCCATTTTCTGCCATGCCTTCAGTTGGTATAGTAACAGCTGCATTCAAATTGCTGGAACCTGTGTTCTGAGAGACTGCCTTACAGATTATCTACAAATATACAGAGCTGAGTATATATTTTTTTGGTTATAGAGTTTGTTAATTGTTGCTTAGATCTCTGTTGAATCTGTTGTCTCACTGTTCAGAGACTTATCGGCAAATATACAGAGATGAGAATATTTTTTTTGGTTTTTAAAGTTTGTACTGTTAGTTGTTGCTTAGATCTCTGTTGAAACTGTTTTGTCCCACTCACCCTCCCTATTTTTGATCTGTAGATTAAATTTGGTGGCTTTTGCAGTTGCCCGCCCCACTGTAGATTTGATCTGGGACACTCCCCCAAGTCCCATCTCTTTACCACATTCTACCTAATAAACTCTTTCTGCACTTGCTTTTAGTCCTTTTTAATTTAATTGCATTTTTTAAACTGTGTTTGGTCCAATATTGCTGCATACTCAAGTGTGCTAGCTTGCACTACATGTGAATTGTTTTTAGTACTGTTTTTGCAACTTTTCTGTACAAAAAAAAAATTGTAAGCCTGTTTCCTACCTTTCCTGTAACTAGTGTTCCATATAAAGATTTTCTGTATCCAGGACTGTAGGTAAGCTTCTGAGCCCCCCCAAGCCTTTCTGTGTTGGAGGGAAGCCTTCTAGCTTATCAATGGGAGTTGTAATCACTAGGTAACCTGTCTACCACATAAGGACTGGTTCTGGCCCAGAAATTGTAGTTATTGGCCGTTTGGGCAATCTTCCATCTCTCTCAACTTTCTGATTTGAAAGCCTGCATTTGCACTTGTTTATGTCCTGTAACTCATCTAGTGCAGAGACAGATTCTTAGTTTTAGCACTTAAATTTGCTTATTCATGCTCAGCACTTGTTTAGAACTTGTAAGCACTAAATAAGCTACTAATTACTATAGCACTCAGTCTTCCTCATTACCTAGAGGAAAACAGTTTTTGTACTTACTTTTCTCACTTGCTTAGAGAAAAACAGCTCTTGTACTCACTTTCCTCACTTATCTAGAGGAAAATAGTTTTTTATTCAGGCATTTCCAAGGGTCAGCTCCCAGTGTTCTCTCCTGTCTATCTGATGAATCTGGGCATCTTGAGGCAATGCAGAAATTGCCTCATGTACACAGACAACCCTCTCCTCCTACCACCCAACACTACAACCTGTGAGAGATGCACTTATCTAGCCAAACTGGAGGTAAAGCTCTCTCCAACCAAGACTGAACTTGACAGTCATGAGGAGAAGGTAAACATTTGCACCACACCACACTCATCACATAGTCTCACTAAATCTACACCACCAAAATCCACACATAGTAACACAAAAACATTTGCGGAGGCTCTCATTGATAATCTGTCTAAGCAACAGAGACCTCCAAAGCAGAAATGCAAGCAACCTCCATCCCCCAACACAACCCAAATGACACATAGCCCACAGACTCAGTGTGGCACTCAACCACAGCCAATAAGGAAAACAACATACCCAACACACTAGTCATAGGTGACTCTATAGTCAGGCACACTGATGTCCCACTCACCAGGCTAAACAAGGAGAAGGTTACTGTCAGCTGCCTGTCGGGTGCCAGGATCCGCCACATAACCCACGCACTCAAGTCACTCCACACCAAGTATAAATATGACTCTGTCATTGTCTATGTTGGTGTGAATGACCTGAGACGTACCTCCCTGGACGACATGAAAAGAGACATGGAAGAGCTCTCCGATCTTGTAGCCCAGGCAGGTATGACCCTAGCCCTGAGTAGCATTCTGCCATTGCCCAGAATGATACCACAGTACAAGGACAACATGACTGACTTCAACAACTGGCTAAGCTTCTGGTGTCATTCTAAGGGGATCCAGTATCTGTCTGCTTGAGATAACATGGTCGACAGACCACGATGCTTTGCCACACATGGCCTGCACCTGTCGCCCCTGGGATTCCGGATACTGGCTAAGGCTCTTGCTGCCCCTATAGTGCCTTTTTTAGGCAGGGTTCAAATAACAAATATACCACCATAACAGGAACAGGCAAGCAAAAACTGAGGGTAATGCTACTCAATGCTAGAAGTCTAAATCTCAAAATACACTCACTCGAGGCACTCCTTAAAATGGAGAACATCGATATCTGTGCAGTGACTGAGACCTGGCTCAAGGCTCCAGAGGGCACCCCTGCACTACCAGGCTATAACTCATACCACACTTTTTGGCCATGTAACCTGGACTGAAGCACTCAAAAAATACACCACAGAAATAAGCAGTCAGAAGGTGAGACAAAGAGAAGCAGCTTTAATCCATCTTATTCATCCGTCCTGGTACCTCGGCAATTCGCCTTCAATGGAACAAACATCCAGATATACACATTCTCTTTTATATACTCATCAATTAAACAATCAATCAATCAATTCATCAGGTATTTAACCCTATCAACACTGTGACAAATCATCTAACATTCAATTACTATTAAATATGAAAATTTAAATACAAAATCTAATTTATCAGAAAGTATTAAATATTAAATCTAATTTAATATAATAATTCATGTTGTTTTAAATTTTACAAATGTATACATATAACATTAAAATGCACATTTAGAAAATTTTAATTAAATTAAATACACTCAAATTTCATTATATACACTCATATTTCATTATGATTCAAAGATTCCAGCACACACAAATCAAATTTCATCCACTATCTAAATTTATCCCAACAGGGAATAATGTATGATACCCCATAATCATCCTATGCTCTAACCTATTTAATGCAGTCTTAAAATTTCCTGTACAAAACTGAGGTCTAGCAAGTGCACTAAATACAAAACCCTCAATGTTACCATTATGCATATTAATAAAATGAGTGGCTACTGGACTATCCATATTTCCCCTCCTAATGTCACCCAAATGCTCCAAAATACGCACCTTCACCTTCCTGGTAGTCTGACCAATGTACCATACAGGCGTGGTACAATCACACCCCAAAATGTACACTACACCTGAGGACATACAGTCAAACCTTTCAAATGCCAAATATTTCCTTCCATTTATTTTCATCCCATGCATATTTTTGGTCTTATCACAAACCAAACGACGACCACAACGATACATCCCAACATTTGTATTAGCCAAAGGTTCTAATATCCTATTTAACATTTCCTTTAAATTAGAATGCCTCTTATAAGAAAAGGTAATATGCTTCGGGAAAAGGGAACCAACTGTTAAATCTTCGCACACAACATGCCACAATTCTCTAATAATTTTTTCAACTATATTAGAGAAACCTGAATATCTAGATACAAAAAATATCTTTTCCAAAGTAGATGTGGTCACAGAATAATTACGATTGTAGTATATGTTCCTCCCTAATGTACGAGTTCTGCACAATCTATACCTTATATCTAAGAGTTTAGTGCTCTCATATCCTCTAGATAAAAATCTATTAAAGGTTTCATCACATGCCTCTTCCCATAAACCCTTATCTGATGTGTTTCTCAAAATCCTCTTAAATTCCCCTTCAGGCAGGGCCTTAATTAAATGTGGAGGATGCATACAACTTGCGTGCAAAAAATTATTAACCGCTGTTGGTTTCCTAAAAGGCTTATATTGAATCAAACTATCTTTCCCCACATAAAATTCCACATCCAAAAAGGAAATGCTATGTGATGAACTTTGTGCAATAAACTTTAGCCCATGATTATTCTGATTCAGGTTTTCCATGAACTGCGTAAATAGAGAGTTTTCCTTTACTGGACTGAAACACCAAAGGTGGAGGTGTGTCCATATTCATTAAGGATATCCACACCTCCAGGCTAGTTGCTCAGCATAATGCATCCGAGGTTATCCAAGTGCAACTAACTCTGGGCAAAACTGCAATCCAAATTGTAGCTTGCTACAGATCCCCCACCATGCCCCAGGATTCCCACTCCTCTTTTCTTGATGTACTGGAAAATACTAGGGTTCAGCCAAACACCCTAATAATGGGAGACTTCAACTACCCCACCATTAGCTGGGAAAACTACTCGTGTATCAACTCCTTAGCTCAACGCTTTCTGGAATTCATAAACTCCAATGCCCTAGATCAACTTATCCACATCCCCACCAGGGGCAACAATATCCTAGATCTAGTCATTACCAACATGAGTGACCGGTGTTCCACACCTGAAGTCAACTCCTCGTTGGTCCAATCCGAACATAAGCTTATCACCCTTGATATCCACATCCCGCCCCCACCCCCCTTAAGGAAACCACAGTAAAAAAAATTCTCCAAAGCCAACTTCATGCCTCTTAAGACAGAAGTGGTGAACTTCATGACACCCATGCAGATGGACAATACAGTTACAACTGCTGAATCCTACACAAATGCACTCTATAAGCACTTACACAAGTGCATGGATTGTGCTATCCCAAACAGAACCAAGACGCTATCCTCCAAAAAAGGAAGCCAATCTGGTGGTCCCCTGCCATAAACAAACTGTACAACAGAAGGAAGAAACTGTTGCAAAAGAGAGTAAAATCCCATGAGTGCAGGAGCTCCCTGGTCAGTCTCAGTAAGAAGCTGAGATCCCTTATAAGATCCTCCAAAGCTAGCTACGAAAACAAAATTGCCACTAAATCCAAGGACAACCACAAAGCATTCTATAGCTATGTCAAGAATCCAGATGGCAACACCCAGATCTGCTCTGAGTTACAGCACAAAGGCATGAAAATTACAGAACCAACTGATATTGCCAACATCCTGGCAGATAGGTTCAGTGCTAACTTTACCCCCTCTCACCCCCTAAACGGCCCATATCTATACAGGAAGAATGCAGAGTCCCTGTAATCACAACTACACAGGTAAAAGCTGCACTCTCTAAAGCCCAAAACACAACATCCATGTTTACCTCTCAACCCGGAAACATCAAAAATCTGGACAAGGCCCATGAAAAAGAGGTACAAATCTGTATGCTGATTAGCATAAATTTGCATACATAATTATGTATTATGATACCAACTTTCAAAAGCAAACTACAGAAAAGACAACTAAAATATGACACCAGAGTCCCCCTGCAGCCATTCCAGTGTTCCATTTACCATAAACACTAATGTGCATACTGCTTTACTTTTACAATGATTATCTGGATATAATTTTTTACATTTTATAGCACAATCCACTAACACTAATAGACATCTGCTAAACAAAGCAACACTGTCTCACAATGAAAATAGATTTAGCATTAAAACTTCTCTGCCTTTGAAACTCAGATTAATTGAAACAGCATTGAAACCCACACCACATCCAAAGAAAATGCATCTGGCCAGTGGTGGATAAAGATTACCTTTGGGCTGTTTTCAAATCATAGACCCCTGGACCTTGCATACAAAACAAGAAACATACATGTGTTCTTTGATATATCTTCCTGACTTTATTATAGCAGTGTACACGAGCTGAAAAAAATGTAAGACACCAAAAGGGAGAAAGTACAGTTGTGTACACCTACCATAAATGTAGATGTTCGAGTGTCTTCACTGTTGCAGTCATAACTCTAGGGTGCTCCTGCCGGCAGGCAGCCCGAGGTCGGCCAGAATCCCAAAGTCTGGGTCCGGCGTCGGCTGTACAAGCCAGTACCCTGACGTCAGTACGCTCTGGTACATAGCCCTCAGCCGACGCCATCTTCTCCAGCCTTTCTTGCCCTAGATGTCAGAAGTCCCCAATAAATCATAAATGAATCCCACTAGGAAACACAAATACACCACAAAAAGAGAAAAAGAGGGGATAGGAGGGAGGGAAACAACGACTGCAACAGTGAAGACACTCGAACATCTACATTTATGGTAGGTGTACACAACTGTACTATGTTCATCGTGTTTCACTGTTGCAGTCATAACTGTAGGGTGGAATCCCAAAGCAGTGAAAAAGGGGAGGTTTAGACAGAAGAAGGGGCAGCAAGAAGACCCTGCAAAACAGCAGAGGCAAAGCCTGCCCTGGTCTTAGAATACAAAGGGAGATTGTAGTGCTTGGAAAAGTATGCACCAAACTCCAAGTGGCAGCTTCCAAGATATCCTTGGTAGGAACTCCCTGAGAAAAGCTGTAGAAGTAGCAGCTGCTCTAGTAGAATGACTTCTCACAGTACCTGGAAATTGTTTCCCATGATGAGTGTAACAAAATCTTATTCCATAAGAAATCCATTTGGAAATAGTTTGAAATAGCCTTTCCAAGAGAACTGGAGGCAAAAGAAACAAACAATTGGTTAGATTTTCTGAACTCTTTAGTCTTGTCCAAATAAAATCGTAACTGTCTGTGCACGTCCAAGGAATGCAAAATCCTTTCCCTTTATTCTGAGGATTAGGAAAGAAGGTAGGAAGGTGAATTGTTTGATTCAAAGCCACTTTCGAAATCACCTTAGGCATGAAAGTAGGATTGGTCCTCAAGGATACTCTGTCCTGGTGGAAAATAAGGTATGGTTCCACAGCCATGAGAGCTTGCAACTCTAAGACCCTTCTGGCAGAAGTCAAAGCTAACAAAAGAACTGTCTTCCAAGATAAAAACTTAATATATGAAGATGCAGCAGGCTCAAAAGGAGGCAAAGTAAGTTTTTCTAAAACATAATTAAGATCCCAAGCAGGAACAGGAGGGGTTCTGGGAGGCCTTAAATTCTTAGCCCCTCTCAAGAATTGTCTCACCAAAGGATGAGAAAAAACAAGGGGATCAGTATCGAAATGAGCAGAAATAGCAGAAGCATGAATCTTAATGGAAGAAAAGGAAAGTCCATTAGACAAAAGATCCGAAAGGTAAAGCAAAATAGAAGAGAGATCAGGTACCAGAGGGTCCAAGCCTCGGTCCTGCATCCAAATGCAAAATCTCTTCCATTTAGAGGCATAGGATTTCCTAGTGCTAGGTCGTCTAGCTTCCAAAAGAACATCCAAAACTGGTTTGGGAAGACTAGAAGAGATCAAATTCCTTTGAAGAGCCAAGCTGCCAGACAAAGGGTCTTGAGATTGGAATGTAGCAACAGACCCTGATGCTGGGACAGAAGAGAAGGGTACAGAGGGAGAATCCAAGGAGGTTCCAAGAACAGGCGCTTTAAAGTTGGATACCAAAACTGTCGAGGCCAATTTGGAGCAATCAAGATGAGGAACTTGGGCTTGTCCTGTTTTATCTTTAGTAAAATCCGAGGAAGAAGAGGAAGAGGAGGGAAGGCATATCCCGAAAGGTTTCTCCAGCTGAAGGACAGGGCATCCACTTTTCAAGCTGTGTTGTGGAATGACCTGGTGCAAAAGAGAGGCAGCTGATGATTGAGATGGGATGCAAACAGATCTATCTGGGGGCATCCCCAAACTGCAGTTATCTTGTTGAATAAGTTGGTGTCTAGCATCCATTCGTGAGGATCTAAAACGTTCCTGCTCAGGCTGTCTGCTAAGAGATTCTGTTCTCCTGGTATGAATTGGGCCTGGAGATGTAGATTCAGATTTAGAGCCGTGTCCCATAAAGCCATAGCTAGTCTGCAAAGGGGGTACGAATGAGAACCCCCCTGCTTGTTTATGTACCACATGACTGTGGTGTTGTCTGTGCAAATCAAAAGAGGTCCTGGATGCAAAAGGTTCTTGAAGGCTAGAAGAGCATTTTGAACTGCCAACATTTCCTTCAGATTGATGTGCCAGTGAAGATGATCCTTTGTCCAGGTTCCCTGCTGGCAATTGCCTAGAAAATGTGCTCCCCAAGCATAATCCGAGGCGTCCGTGGTTATGATTTGAGAAGGTTGAGGAAGACGGAAAGGCTTTCCTTCGTTTAACGCACACACCCTGGACCACCAAAGGAACTCCTTCTAGAGGCAGGGGATCAGAGGAATCAGAGTGTCCAGATCGTGGTAATGCTGCGACCATACATTTTTCAGATACCATTGAAGCTTTCTCATATGAAGCCTTGCATTTGGAATCAACAGAATGCAGGAAGCCATGTAGCCCTGTGCCTGCAGGAATTTCCTTGCAGTGAGCTGAGGTAGAGTTGCCAAAGTCTTGAAAATTGAAGCCAGCTGAATTTGTTTTTCTGTAGTGAGGAAGGCCCTTTGTAAGGTTGTATTTAAGAGGGCTCCCAGAAATACCATTTGTTGAGAAGGGATCAAATGTGACTTTTTTGTGTTCACTGAAAATCCCAGTAGGAGGAGAAGACGTTGAACAAAATCCAGATGTTGAAGTAAAAGATCCTTGCTGTCTGCCTGAATAAGGCAATCATCCAAATAGGGGTAAATCTGAATCCCTGGAGTCTGCAATAAGCCACTACCGGTGCCAGGCACTTGGTAAAGACTCTGGGCGCAGTAGATAAACCAAAGGGCAGTACAGAGAATTGAAAGTGTCTCAACCTGCCTTGAACCTGAGGAATTTCCTGCGTTCCTGCCTGATGGGAATGTGTAAATAAGCTTCCTTTAGATCCAATGTCACCATCCAGGCGTCCTGAGAGAGCATTGGAATCAGCTGCTGCAGAGTAAGCATCTTGAATTTTGGAATTTCCAAAAGGTGTTTAACACCGAAAGGTCCAGAATAGGTCTCCATGAGCTTTGCTTTCTTGGAACCAGAAACAGTCTTGAATAAAACCTTTTCCCATCTCTGAGAGTGGAACAGGCTCTATGGCTCTCATGGCCAGAAGAGCATCCACTTGATTTAAGGCCTCTGACCATTGATGTTTTGGCAGATCTGGCCAACCGAAAGCCCTTGGCAAGGTATGAAAGTGGAATTTGTAGCCTTTTAAAATCACGTCCAATACCCATTTGTCCTGGGTAATATGAGTCCAATTTCTGTAAAAAGAGAAAGTTTTCCTCCGAGAGGGGCATCCAGGTAAAGAGGTCCTGTAGCCCAACCGAGAGAGTCATTGAGTTTGCTTCCTTTGAGATTGGGATCTGTCTTCTCCCCTTCTAGGTGAAGAAGCAGTCCATTGTCTCGATCTGTAGGAGGCCTGAGCTTGGCCACGACCTCTGGAGCGTCTATATCTTCCCCTTTGAGGCCTGTCAGACGTGGGAAAGGACCAATTTTTGGAGGGCCAATTCCTGGAAAATCTAGGAGGCTGAACCTGCAAGAAATCTTTCACAGTTTGCATAGATTTTTCCTTTTCTTCCATCTTTTTAATAACCTCCTCAGCCTTAGATCCAAAAAGAACATCATGCTGAACAGGGGCAGCTAATAATTTAGCCTTAACCTGTTCAGGTAAACTTTGCTCACGAAGCCAAGCATGTCTCCTGATAACAGTACCAGAGGCTGCGGCCCTGAAAGAAGCATCCAAAGCATCAAAACCACAATGCAAGCTATGTTTGTTCAGTTGCATGCAATACAGCCTGTAGTTCCTTATCTTCTGCACATGCAGGAAGGGAGGCAAGCTTTTGCTTTAAAACAGACAAAAGAAATTGCTGATACTTAAACATATGAAACTGGCAATTTAAAGCCCTAACAGAGAGGGTTAGCAGAAGTATATACCTTTTTACCCCACCTGTCTAAGGCACGAGAATCCTTCTCAGAGGGAATAGGATTCTTAGAAGAAGCAACTTTAGCAGCCTTAGAGCCCTGAGATATAGTTTCAGGGTCTGCAGAAGGATTCTTAAACAAGAACAAATGAGACTCAGGAACCCTATAAAACCTATCAGGCTTAGAGGGAGCAGGAGGCATGGAGTCAGGATTCAAAATAGCCTCGGAAAAAGCATCATCCACAATGTCAAGAACAGGAGGGATAGCCAAAGGCCTATGTTGAGGAAGAAGAAGGAATTCTCTAAGCCTCTTCTTGGAAGCAGAATAATCCTGACCTTCCCAATGAAAATGTTCCCTCATCTCATGTAAGGTTTCCCCAAAAGAAAAATCTTCAGGCGGAGAGGCAGAGGGCAAGGAGTCCTCAGCATCCGAATCCTCATAAGGAGGAAAAGAATATTCCTGATCAGAGGAAGAGACAGAAGATATAGAAGCCTGGTCAGAGGAATCCATAGGAACATCCTGTCGAGGCCTTTTCTCGGGGGGGGGGGGGTGAGAACCCCTAATCAGAGTAAGCAAATCTTCAGCCATCTTTAACAATTGCTTCTGTGTCCGGGGAGTAGATTCAGAAGTAGCATGAGCAGGAGCTTTGGACTTAACAAGAGTCTTTGTCTTTGCCTTTGCCTTTGAAATAGTGATGTGAGTAGGCCTGAATACCCTCTCAGAAGCCGGTACCTGCACAGTGGTTCCGGACCCATCCGAGGGAGCGACGTCCGAAGGTCCTGCAGCAGATAAAATAGAAGGCCTTGATGGCTCCCCATGGGAGTCCGTATCGGCCATCAGTTCAGAAGTGGCGGACGACAGGGGCTGCAAAAGCGCCTCACTGACGACAGCTGAACCGGACGCTGGCTCCAGCTGCAACGAGTCCTGTTTGGACCTCGGAGGCCTGTCCTTGTCTTTGCGCTTCTTTTGAATTCCGGTAGCATCCGACGACATTCTATAATTGAAGCGTCTGCCAAAGTAATTCAGAGCCCAGTCGTACCTGCGTTTGATAGTACGAGAATTAAACCTGGCACAGAACCGACAACAAGAAACGTCGTGGTCAGGGCCTAAGCAAGGTAGACAGTAAGAGTGGAAATCTTTATGAGGTATTTGTTTCCCACACGTAATACAATTATTAATTTTTTCTGACATCGGAGGAACAAGAAAAAGATTCCCCAACGGGGTACTTAGCTTAGAGAAGAGAAGTAAGAACTTCGGACCAACAACAACCAAAAACGCTGTTCGAAAATCGCCAACCAACGACTTGCGAGCTGCTATCCACCACACGGCAAGAAAGACTGGAGAAGATGGCGTCGGCTGAGGGCTATGTACCAGAGCGTACTGACGTCAGGGTACTGGCTTGTACAGCCGACGCCGGACCCAGACTTTGGGATTCTGGCTGACCTCGGGCTGCCTGCCGGCAGGAGCACCCTACAGTTATGACTGCAACAGTGAAACACGATGAACATCACATTATAACTCCTTAAACTAGCAGATTTATGACATTAATGCTTAAGATAAATGATTAAGGTAATAGGGAAACACAGAAACTAAAAAGAGCAGAGATTGTGCCCCTGACAGCATCTTCCTGGGTCAACAAGGCACCTGCAAGAGGATGTCACTGCAATAATCTGGTTTTAACGCTAAATAGGAGATGAATTTTGGGGAGGGGGGTTTTTAATGTCTGTGGGTTGTGGAAGTGAATTTTATACTGGTATTAAAATTTATGACAAAAATCTATTCCAACAATATGTACAACAACACTTTGTGACATTAAGGTGTGATGAAGGGATTAAAACATGAATTTGTTAGTTAATGGAGGGTAACAGGCAAGGCTTAGTAATTTGTAATTTGCTGGGGTAGCATTTAGCATTTTGCAAAGACAAACAGTGATGCTGTCTACCAGGAAGTTAACATGAAAAGTTAAATGGCTGTCATAATACTGTCCAGGTTTATTTGGCAACAATATTAAAACAAAACTGTGTAATGCACATACTTTTGCATTCTGCAAAAGGAGTCCAGAAGTTCTCAACCACAGAGTTGTACGAGCCTGGTGATTTACCCCCCCCAAAAAAAAAAAAATTATTTTTCACTATACCAGGTTACACACACACACATAAAGACAGATGCCTGGTGTCAAAGCCATGGCCTCAAGCTCAATGACAAAAAGTGCATTGTCATCCCCTTTGTTAAAACTCTGTACCCATGAACTACAAAATAGGTGGTAGTATACTTAACACTGAAAGTGTGATAAGAGACCTTGGGACACAGGTGGACAGTAGCCTCTCCTTTGATAATCACATCGCCACAGTAGTCAGGAAATCCTTCTACGTGGCACACCTCATCACAAAAGGTTCCTCATCCAGAAAAAAGAGGCCATTGTTCCCCTCTACTCATCACTCATTAGACCCATTATAGAGTACAATGCCCCTTTTGGTATGTACCTCACAAGACATCTACAACAACTGGAAAGGCCGCAGAAATACCTCACAAAGAAGATTACCGGCCTCAAACAGATGCCCTACGCAGACCGTCTCAAAAAACTCCAGCTTTACTCCGTCGCATATCGCCTACTCAGAGGTGATCTCTGCCTAACATACAAAGCTATGTCAAACCCAGAGTTGCTGGACATGCTCCACTTAAAGAAATCCCAATCCCTCTGAGCTACACGCTCTAGGGACCTAAACCTTGTCACCACATTAAACAGAACATGCCAGAGGGATGGATTCCTGTCCCAGAGACTTCCCATACTCTGGAATAAACTACCTATCTATATCAAACAAAGCTCCTCATTAGCACTCTTCAAGAAAAATCTTGATGACTGGATGGGAAATAGGAAATTCACCCCGGGGATCACCTCTGTGGCTCTGCTCGACAGTGGCACAGGAAAATAATTTTCTTGAGTGGCAAAAGCCAGGGTACCTTTTTGGCTGGGCTTGTATAGGCCCCAGGGCTGATAGCCTAGTAACTACCTATGAACCTATATATATATATATATATATATATATATATATATATATATATATATATGTATATATATATATAAAATAAACACAAAATGACAGCAGCTATTGCAACTGGATGAGAAAATAGAAGTTATGTCCTTACCATAACGTTCCATGTGGAGTGTTCATCTCGCCTTTTGTTCTTACACATGGGTTCGGAGCCGATCCTCGGCTCCGTGTCGGCCGCTTGCAAGCTCTGCATCGAGAAGAAGCTCGAGGCAATCTAATACCCACAATCCCCCTCTGCCTTTACCTCAGATCTAGTTTGCAAGCAAACCAGAAGTTAGAGAGAGCACACTCATGCTTACATCACATATGCACAGAACTAAGAGTTTATATATATATATACACATATACAGATATATATACATGTCAACTATATACACAACAACTGCAATGCAGAAGTAGAATGCCCCAGGCCAGGCACCAAAACTGAACGTTCTTCCTAAGGGCGGGAGGGTGGGAATGTAAGAACAAAAGGCGAGATGAACACTCCACATGGAACGTTATGGTAAGGACATAACTTCTATATGTGATAGTGTTCAATCTCGCCGTTTGTTCTTACACATGGGTAGCGTCCCTAGCTCCTTGTTCCTGAGGAACTCACGGAAGGACGTTCTTGAGCACAGTGGAACCAAAGGTTGCTCTGTCCCTAGAAACCTTGTCTACCTTATAATGAGAAATGAATGTATGTGGCTTAGACCAAGTAGCAGCCGCACAAATAGCGTCTAGTGGTAGGCGAGCTGCATGAGCCAGGGATGTAGACACTGACCTTGTTGAATGTCCTTTGGGTTTGTGCAAAAGAGTTTGATTTGAAGAATCATAGACATAGATGATACAATCCGTTAACCACTTAGAAAGAGTTCTTTTGGTAACCGCTACTCCTTTCCTGTTATCAGCAAAGGCTACAAAAAGTTGATCAGTTTTTCTGTGATCTTTTGTTCTATCCAAGTAAAACCTTAGCTGTCTGTGAACATCTAATTTGTGCAACATATACTCCATTTTATTGGAGTGATTCTTGAAGAAAGTGGGTAATTCAATGGACTGATTAATATTATTATTAGAACAAACTTTAGGAAGGAAGGATGAATTAGTGCGAAGAGAAACTCTGTCAGAGTGAAAGATCAAATAAGGGTGCTTAATGGAGAGAGCTTGAAGTTCAGATACTACGCCTAGCGGATGTAATGGCTACCAAAAAGAGAGTCTTCCATGACAAAAATTTCAATGGGCAAGAGGAAGCTGGTTCAAAGGGGGGCAACATTAACTTAGATAACAATAAGTTTAGACTCCAAGGTGACGTAGGAGATCTAATTGGTGGTCTAATATGAAAAGCCCTTTTAAAAGGCTTTACAAAGTCTGTGGGCCATAACAGGAGCCCCACATTCTTCCACATGGAAATTAGAAATGGCAGCCAATTGAACTCTTAATGTGGCAGGAGAAGCACCCTGATGGAACAAGTCTGTTAAAAACTCTAATATTTTATTCAAAGGAGCTATAACAGGATCCACCTGCTGTGTATTCGCCTAGAATACAAATCGCTTCCATTTACTAGTATATGTTTTAGTAGTGGAAGCTTTATGAGAAGCCACTAATATATTCTGAACTGCAGGCAAAGAAGATCAGACCTGGCTAAGTTAGAATTGGAGCAGCCAAGCTGCTAGATGGAGGGACAAAGCGGGGTGAGGAGCCCCTGACGAGTGAGTCAATAGATCTGGCTCTGGGTCCAGGATCCAGGGTCCCCGAATGCAGTGTGTCATCAGGAAGGGAACCAAATTTGACGAGGCCAGAATGGGGCAATGAGGATTATTGTCCTGTGTAGGTTTTGGCTTTCTGGAGAAACTTTGATATCAGGGGAAGGGAGGAAATGCACAGGAGTCCCGGGGCCAATCGTGAATCAGTCGTCCCTGGGGACATCCCCTGGAGGGTAATAGGGCAAAGTAGCTCCTGCATTTGGCGTTCATTGGAGACGCAAACAGATCGCAGGACGGCTGGCCCCACGTCGAAAAATCTTTTCGCAACTGACTGTTTTAGGGACCACTCGTGCGGTAACAGAATTGCTCTGCTCAGCCTGTCGGCTATGACGTTGGATGACCCGGGATGTGAGTTGCTATCAGAAAGCGACCCGTGGACTCCGCCCATTGCCAGATTCTCATGGCCTCTCTGCATAGCTGATAGGACTTGGTTCCCCTTGCTTGTTTATGTACCAGACTACCGACATGTTGTCCGTCTGAACTGCAATAGTTCCCAGAGGAAGAAGGGAGCAAAGTGTTGCAACGCTAGAAACACTGCCCTCAACTCTAGAACATTGATGTGCAGATTGTACTCTAAATTGGTCCATTCGCCTTGGACTGTCTGTCCCTGAAAGATGCCCCCCACCCTATCAGGGAAGCGTCCGTGGTCACCGTAACTGTAGGCAGGGGTAGCACAAATGGTCTCCCCTTGGAAAGGTTGCACGTTGAGCCACCAGTTTAGGTGTGTTTTGCATGTGTTCGTTATGAGAATCTCGTGTGTTAGAGGTAGTTGTTGGAACGACCATTGTGCAAACAGTAGCCATTGTAGGACTCTCATGTGCAGTCTTCCCAAGGGTATTGCAATAAGAGAAGCTGACATGAGTCCCAAAACCTTCAGTACCAGTTTTGCTGGGGATTTCCTGGACAAGAGAAGAAGACGTATGTGAGTCTGAAGTGAAAGTATCCTTTCTGGAGGAAGTCTTAGAATTAACTGATGTGTATTTAGTTCCGCTCCTATGAATAAGATACTTTGTGATGGCTGTAGTAAGGATTTTCCGAAGTTTACGGAAATTCCTAGGTGAATACATAGTTGAAGAGTATAGTCTCTGGCCTGTACTAGTTGACGCTGGGTGGTGGCAGAGAGGAGCCAGTCGTCCAGATACGGAAACACCTGGAATCCTTGGCGTCTCAAGTGAGACGCTACCACTGCCATGCATTTGGTGAAGACCCTGGGGGCTGAGGTCAGACCAAAGGGCAGGGCTCGAAATTGAAAGTGACTGGCACCCAGCCGGAAGCGCAAATGATCTCTGGATGCCCTGGCCATTTTGATGTGGTAGTATGCATCCTTCAGATCTATTGAGCACATCCAGTCGTCCTTCTGTAAGAACGGAAGGATCGATTGAAGCATGACCATTCGGAACTTTTCTTTCTTGACGAAGGTATTGAGGTCGCTTAGGTCCAGAATGGGCCTCCAGTCCCCTGTTTTCTTTGGAACTAAAAAGAACCTTGAGTAAGTCCCGAATCCTTTCTGGTCCGCTGGGACTGGTTGGATGACTCTTTTTTCTAGCAGCTTTGAAATTTCTATAGCTGCTGGCTCTCGCAGATGGGCGGTACATCTGGGAGTCTTTTCTTTGGAATGGGATGGGATAGAAAAGGTATATTGTAACCTCTGGTAACCACGCTTTTTACCCACTTGTCTGTAGTTATGTTTTGCCAGGCCTGAGGGTATAAAGCTGTTTACCCCGACTGCCTCCAGAGCAGGACAGTCGGGCCTCCTCTCAGGAGTGCTGGAAAGGTTTACCAGGGAGTGTATCCCTGTCACCTTGATTCTGGGGAGCCCCTCTGCCGCCAGGGCGGCGTCTTCCACCTCTGCCCCTCCTCTGCCTCTAGAAGGGGCATCACCCTGTGTGCCTGGGAAAGATCCTTGGGGTTTTCGAAACCACATTTTTCCACCACGTTGCCCTTTGGGGTACGGTCTGGTTGGGGTGGAAAATGGACTCCGACAGCAGACAGAGTCTTTCCCTCCTGCTCACACCGGGTAAGGGTCTCCTTTACTTTGGGGCCAAAGAGAGTGGCACCGTCAAATGGGGCGTTAGTAAAGGAAGACTTGAAGGCTTCCGCAAATGAACATAAGCGCATCCAGGATTGTCTGCGTAGAGCAATCGCTGAAGCTGCTGCCCTACTCGAACCTTCGGCTGCGTAAGAGATCAGCCTCATGGACGAGTTCACAATGGATGTAAGGGTATTAAGTTGTGCTGTCACTTTCTCTGAGACAGCAGCATCCGTGGTACCCTGGAGGGTATCTCCCAACTCTTTGACTAGATCCCTCTGTAGTCGTGTAAAGTGGGTCAAATAGTTCAGGGATCGCATGGAAAAAGCCGCTGAACTAAAAATGCGCTTCCCATACCTGTCCATAGTCCTAGAATCTTTATTAGGGGGATGGACAGATGAGGAAGATTCCGACATCTCCTTTTTCGTGGCCGCTGCCACCACCATAGCGTCCGCTGGAACTCCTTTTGTTAAGTAAGTCTTGTCCTGGGGTGCAGTGATATACTTATTGGGTTTCCTTGGGACTGGTTCCACTGTGTCAGGAGCCTCCCACGCCCTTCGAGCAATAAGCTCCATTAATTCATCGAAGGGCGGAGTAACCCAGGAGGAAGAAGGGCGAGCACCGAATGCCTTCAGCAAGACTGACTCATCCTCAGAAGGGGGAAGGGACTGCCAGTCACCTCTCTGTTTCAGGATCTCCAATATGTCAGAAAAAGAGACATCTTCTGAAGGTGACTTAGGGGACCCTTCTGACTCATCTAAGTCAGTATCGGATGCCAAGGATTCTTGTGGAGAATCCAAGTGTCTCCTCTTACACAATCTTTTCCTAGGGACTTCTTCGTGGGGAGCATCCAAGAAGCCTCCGAGGAAGAGGGGGCACCCTCCAGGGGTGGCTGAGACACCGGTGCTCGACGCTTGGATGTGGCCGTGGGTGCAGAGGAGGATAACGGCACTTTATGGGGAGGAGAGGTTGCTTCTACTGATGTGGTTGTCTGGGTAGACAACACCTTCCTCATCAGATCGAAGCCCCGGCCCGAGTCGAAGAATCTCCGGTTCAAGAAATGGGAAGAATCTCGAAACAGGCACGAAGGCATCGACCCGAGGACGGAGCCAATCGATCCGCCGAGGCCCGAGGGAAGAGTCGGAACCAAACGCCGGTTCGACTCGCCCCGGAACCAAGGACAGATCGTCGGCTCCGAGACTCCGGTACCGGGTCCGACGGAGTCGAGGTGAGAGGAACAGACCGAGAGAAGGACGGTTCTGGACCCGAGGGCTCCACAATCAGAAGATCAACCTCTTCCGGCTCCAAAGACTCAACAGGTCTCGGAGGAGGAATGGATGGAGACAATGGGAGGCCTTCAAGTTTCGACACCAACTGGGTGGAAACTGAAATAAGTTTGGATAGGGCCGAATGCTCCAATAACTTCTGCACCACACGATCCACATCGACATCTGAGAGCTTAGAAGAAGAACGGGTCGAAGGAACCGAAGACGGAGCCGACCTCAATAAAGTCGAGGGAGGGAGGTCCATCACCGGTTCCAAGACTCGAGGCTCAGGAACCGACACCAGTTGAACACTCGGCCGCGAAGTCTGTGGAACCGGTGATCTAACTTTACTCGAAGAGCTCGGAGCCGATGACTTGGGCTCCGACGTCTTCGATTCTTCGAGGATTTGGATGCCTGGTCTGAAGCATCCAGAGCCTCCTGAAAGGAAGGTTTTAATAACCCTCTGTCCATGAGTTTCCTGCGCCTATCTGTCATGACCCTCCCACTAAAAGAGTGACAAATTGAACAGTCCTCTTGTAAGTGGAGAGGGCCAAGGCAGTAGACACAGGAACTATGGTTGTCAGTAACTGACATTTTTTGGCCACACTGGCAACGTTTAAAGCCTGATTTAATTTTCTCAGACATTTTCCAGGAAAGAGAAAAGTCAAGTCCAGTATAAGAGTCAAGTCCAATAGAAAAAAGTCAAATCCGATGTATATGTCAGTCCGTTGTCAAATTTAAGCAGGGTGGTAGGCCCCAAAAACTCTAACCAGTTAAATAAACTTAACGGTACCGAGAAATTCTACCTACACACACACATACACTAAGTATACCAAAAGGTACTTTTAGAACAAACTTTTCCTAAAATATAACAAAAATAAAGTTATATCTTATCTCAAGATGCTCGAGCTAGCTCCCAGCGATGCGAACGCAGCAGCGGCAAACTAGATCTGAGGTAAAGGCAGAGGGGGATTGTGGGTATTAGATTGTCTCGAGCTTCTTCTCGATGCAGAGCTTGCAAGCGGCCGACACGGAGCCGAGGATCGGCTCCGAACCCATGTGTAAGAACAAACGGCGAGATTGAACACTATCACATTGTACACATTATTTGTCCCACAAGTACACAAAAATTTAGCCATCCCGCCTATGACTTCATACATATTCTTTCTTTCCTTTTTAATTCAGAGTATTTTTTTTTAATTAAACCATTCAACACAGTAGAAGCAGAGACTAACTAGGTATGATATACTTACATGTGACAGTAGGACATAAAGTCTGTAGTGTTAGTGTTTTGAAGTTTGCAGACTTTAGCAATACTTTCACAGTTAAACAAAAATGTGCACCCAGAAGTACTACAAAGCCTCAGTAACCTACTTGGTCCATATTTCTTCAAAAAGAACCCAAATTGGCTAACTATGGAAGATGACAAAAATTGGATGTCAGTCTGATGCTTAATATTACTGTTAGTAAAAGATATGTTCTTAGATGTGCCACAAGCCCATATTAAAACAGTCTGTCTTACTTTTAAACAATATATTCTTTTTAATATAACAACTCACAACACACACTGAACCAGCCAGTCCCTAAGTCTGTTCATACTGTTCATATAGTGTATCATTGACAGGAAAGATGAACTGTGCACAGAATTTCACCTTACAAATCCACTGTCTAATTTAAACAACACACATGCACACCTCCTGTCTTCACTCAGAATAAACATGTTTCCTTCCTACCTACTTCAGCCGAACACTTACAAAACATGTTTCTTACTTCAGCTGAATGACTCCACTCGCAAGTGCTAGATACACCACCCAGTATCCATTTGAATGTGTACACTTGAATTAATGCGAATGCGCATTGCGTACACTTGAATAAATGCTCGCAAATCCATTTGAATGTTTCCCGCTCACAGATCCAGCGGAAATGTGTGCACTGAGCTGAATTCCGACAGGCTGGTAGCACTGACGGATGTCAGCTCAAAAACGGGAAATAAAAATTAAAAAAATAAAACCAGCTCTAACTACTACACCACCACCAACAGTATTAATCTATTCTTCTAGTCTAGAGTTCAACTTGTTAGTGTAGTGTGCGACTGCAGTGCGAGTGAGTGTGAGAGAGAGGGTATAAACTGTAAAAAGTGTGTGAATGTGAAGCTGTGAGTGTGAACACTACAGTGTGTGTGTGTGTGTGTGTGTGTGTGTGTGTGTGTGTGTGTGTGTGTGTGTGTGTGTGTATGTCACATACTCGACTGGTCTCTCTCACTTTACTATTATAATTCTATAAAAATAATAATGTGCAAACAAAGCGCCAAAGCAAATATGCTTGCATGCATGCATTTTCTTTTGTTTAGGTTGCCTCAGCCTGCAGTGAACGGGAGCTGGGTGGGGGGATAATCAATGTGTATTTGATTTAATTTTTGATTGAATGAATGATGATGATTGACTTGTCGAATGTTGTTGACTTACTTGTTAGTGTGTGTGATGCACGTGATTCATTTGTGTTGTGCTTGTGTGTGCGACTTAAGACTTTACTTTAGTTGTTTTAACTTGTTTGACAGTAGTAGTGGACTAGCGTGGGCGGCCCTGCCTCCTCTTCACTCCTCCTCACTTCCTCAGCCCTCAGCTGTAATCAGACAGGCCGCTCACATAGCTGATGTCACCACGCACACTTCCACATGATGACGTCAGTGTCAAAAAGTACGAAAAAGAAAAAAAGAAAAGAAAAAAGCCTGGAAATCGGAAATTACGGGGTGCCACTCGGGAATCGTGGCACTCCATTATTGGGACCCCAAAACTCGGTAAAAACCGAGTAATTCGGGACGGTTGGGAGGTATGCATCCATGGGACCGGACAACATCCCAGGCTGCATTTCATAAGAACTTCGGAACGAACTGGCTCCCCACTTAAGCACCATGTTCAATAACAGCCTCGCATCAGGCTTTATGCCCACTGAATGGAGCACAGCAATAGTTATCCCACTCCACAAAGGGGGAGCCACCACTGATCCCGGGAACTATCTATCTAACTATCGACCTATTAGCCTGACGAGCCTGGTCTGCAAGGCCATGGAACGTATCATCATGGAACTCATAAACGAAGACACTGGTAAAGTACAGTTTTGTACCTACCATAAATGTAGATGTCCGATAGGTATGCATCTGCAGTCATAAAATATGGGTTGTCCTGCCTCAGGCAGTCCTTCGGTCGGCCGGATTCCAAAGTCTGGGTCTGGCCTCAGCTGATGTCGCACTTTCCCCGACGTCAGAGCGTCTGGGGTATAAAAGCATCAGCCGACGCCATTTTCCTCAGTTTTTCTTGCCCCAGATGCCAGGTGCCCTCTAGGAAGGCTAAATTCGGATAAATGCTGAAAAGTTCCAAACATTTGCAAATTATATACATGTATAAACAAACTAATACACCATAATAGATTCCCCCAGCTAGATGAAAGAGGGGTAAGTACCCTAGGAATACCACAGAGGGGAAGGAGGGTGGGTAATCCTGACTGCAGATGCATACCTATCGGACATCTACATTTATGGTAGGTACAAAACTGTACTATGTCCTTCAAGGATACATCTGCAGTCATAACATATGGGTAGAATACCATAGCCAATCTGGGGGAGGAGGCACTAAGAGAAGGATGGTGTAGTTAAGATCCCCTGCAGCACTGCAGTTGCAAAACCTGCTCGGGATCTGGAGTATAAAGGTAGATTGTAATGCTTGGCAAATGTATGCACGGAGCTCCAAGTAGCAGCTTCTAAAATGTCCTTGGTAGCCACCCCTCGTAGGAAAGCTGTAGTGGTGGCTGTGGCCCTTGTGGAGTGAGGCCTGATATTTTCAGGAACTGTCTTTGCATGAAAGGAGTAACAAAAGCGAATGCAATTTTCTATCCATTTTGAAATTGACTGTTTGGAAATTGCTCTTCCTTGTACCCCAGTTGCATATGCTACAAAAAGTTGGTCAGTTTTTCTGCTAGTTTTCGTTCTGTCCAAATAGTAGCGTAGTTGTCTGTGTATATCCAAGGTGTGCAAAAGTTTTTCCCCCTTGTTCTGTGGGTTAGGGAAGAACGTAGGCAAGTGAATAGCTTGGTTCAAGGATACCCTAGATACCACCTTTGGCATGAAAGTAGGATTGGTTCTTAGTGACACTCTGTCCTGGTGAAAAATAAGAAAAGGCTGCACTGCCATTAATGCTTGTAACTCAGATACTCTTCTTGCTGAAGTGATTGCCAGAAGGAATGCAGTTTTCCAAGATAAAAACTGTAGGTCTGTTGATGCTGCTGGTTCAAAAGGAGGTAGTGTCAGTTTTTCCAGCACAAAGTTGAGATCCCATGCAGGTAGAGGGGGTCTTCTTGGAGGTTTAACATTTTTGATCCCTCTCAAAAATTGCCTGAGAAGAGGGTGTGAGAAGATAGGTGGATCCATATTGTATTCTGCTGAAATTGCTGAAGCATGAATCTTAATCAAAGAATAAGACAGGCCATTGTGGAACAATTCTGCTAAATATTCTAGGATGTGTGCTAGGTTTGCCACTGTGACATCTGTGCCCTTTGATGTGCTCCAAATGAGAAATCTCTTCCATTTAGCTGAGTATGTCTTCCTTGTGGAAGGTATGCGAGCCTCCAGGATAATGTCCTTCACCCTCTGAGATAAAACAGTTTGTTTGGGATTTAAGGAATTTTCCAGGCAGTTAGCTGCAATGTTTTCAAGTTGGGATGCAGGGTCTTGAAATTGTTCTGCGTTAGAAGAAGATGCCATAGGGGAAGAGGCCATGAATTTGCCTGAGACATGCTTCTCAGTAGTGGGTACCAGTGTTGTCTTGGCCAGTCCAGGGCTATTAGTATCACTTTTGGCTGTTCCTCCCTGATCTTCAGTAGAACCTTGTACATCAATGGGAGAGGTGGAAAGGCATACACTGTTAGGGCATTCCAGCTGAAAGAGAGAGAGTCCACCCTCCATGCTTGTGGGTGGTATGTCCTTGAGCAGAATGTCTTCAGTTGGTGGTTGAGTGGGGAGGCGAACAGATCTATCTCCGGCATTCCCCATGTCTTTGTTATGAGTTTGAAGATGTCTGGATGCAGCATCCATTCATGTGCATCCATGGTAGTCCTGCTTAAGCTGTCTGCTAGTGCATTTTCTTTTCCTGGTACGAATTTGGCCTGCAGCTGGATATTGAGATTCAGGCATAGATTCCACAGATTCATAGCCATCCGGCATAGAGGGTAGGAATGTGTGCCTCCCTGTTTGTTTATGTACCACATGACCGTGGTGTTGTCTGTCCTTATTAACAGATGTCCTTGTTGGAGGAAGGGTCTGAATGCCTCGATTGCATGCCTCACTGCCAGCATTTCCTTTTGGTTTATGTGCATGCTTAGCTGCCCTTGAGGCCATAGGCCTTGGATACATTTGTCCTCCATGTGTGCTCCCCATCCTCGGTCTGAGGCGTCCGTGGTGATGGTCTGCCTTATTTTTGGTTTGTTGAAACCCTGTTGGACTGGCAGGCCTGAGCCCACCACAGGAATTCCTTTTGAAGGCATGGAATGATTGGTATCATGGTTTCTAGACTGTGACTGTGTTGAGACCATACACTCCTTAGGTACCATTGTAATTTCCTCATATGCAGCCTGGCATGTGGGATTAAAATTATGCAGGATGCCATGTAACCCAGGGCCTGTAGGACTTTCCTTGCAGTAAGCTGAGTTTGTCTTGTCAGGATCATGAAGTAATCTGGAAGTTGTTTTTGTTTTTCTTCTGTGAGAAAAGCCATCTGGGTGATTGTGTCCAGATCTGCACCTAAAAAGGTTATCCTTTGGGACGGTACTAGTCTTGACTTTTGAATGTTGACTGTGTATCCCAAGGTCTGTAACAGGTGTATGGCATAGGCCAAGTCCTTTAACAATGTTTTTCCTGTTGTCCGCTTGTATTAGGCAGTCGTCCAGGTATGGGAAAATTTTAATTCCCTGAAGTCTGCAATGTGCAATTACTGATGCCAGGCATTTCGTGAATACTCTGGGCGCAGTAGATAAGCCAAAGGGCAATGCTGAGAATTGATAATGCTCTGATCCTGCAAGAAATCTGAGGTGTCTTCTGCAATCTGGTCGGATAGGGACGTGCAGGTATGCCTCCTTGAGATCTAGAGTCACCAGCCAAGACTCCTTGCCCAACATGGGAAGAAGTTGCTGTAGGGTCAGCATTTTGAATTTTGGCACAATGAGATAAGTGTTCAGTGCTGACAGGTCAAGAATAGGCCTCCATTGGTTTTCTTTTCTCGGTACAAGGAGTAAAATCCTTGGCCTTGTTCTGTACATGGTACCCTTTCTACAGCTTTCATCTGAAGTAAATTGCTGATTTGTCTTAAAGCCTCTGCCTTCTGGTTTGGTGGAAGGTTTGGCATTCCGCTTCTTTTTGGCAAAGTGTGGAAGTGAAACCTGTATCCTTTGTCTATTATTTGCAATGTCCATGTATCCTTTGTAATGCAATGCCAGTTTTTTGAGAATAAAGCCAGCTTTCCGCCCAAGGGTGCTTCCAGTTGATCCCTGGTAGGCGGAATCAGAGTCAAGTCATTGGGTCTGTCCTGTAGTAGTGGTTGTAGTTGCAGCTGTTGCACTACTCCTCTGGTTGGCAGGCTGCCACTGACGGCCTCTGTAGGGGCCCTTCGATTGACCTCTGCCTCTAGGGCACCTGTTCCTGCCCCTCTGTGCTCTGGACGAGTCTGGAAAGGACCAATTCTTTGTAGGCCAGTTTCTGCTGAACCTTGGTGGTTGAACTTGCAGGAAATCTTTGACTGTTTGCACAGATTTTGCTTTTTCTTAAACCTTTTTTAGAATCTCCTGTGCAGGGGAGCCAATAAATTTTGTTTCTCCATTGGAGCATCGAGGAGTTTAGCTTTGACATGGTCTGGCAAAGATTGCTCCTTCAGCCAGGCATGCCTACGAATAACTGCCCCAGTCATAGCTGATCTAAATGAAGCCTCCAGTGCATCATAGCCACATTTTAAAAAATGATTACTAACCTGTAGTGAGTTATGTACCAAATCCTGAAGGGATTTACGGTCTAAGGGTTCAGGAGAAGAAAGTTTCTTATTCAATTGATCCAACAAAAATTCTTGGTACTGTATCATATGGAATTGACAGTTTAATGCCCTGGCAGAAAGAGTAACAGATGTATAAACCTTTTTTCCCCATCTCTCTAAAGCTCTAGACTCTCTTTCAGAGGGTAGGGGATTTTTGGCAGTAGCGGCTGCAACCCCTTTAGGGCCCTGAGAAATAGTTTCCGGGTCTGCAGCATGGGCTTTATACAGATGGAAATGAGAATCCGGGACCCTGTAATATCTGTCAGGTTTGGCAGGGGCCGGAGGAAGAGAATCAGGGGCTGTACTGACATCATTGTACACATCATCAATCACATTTAGAACAGGAGGTATAGCTAAGGGCCTACGCTGAGGCAAATGCAAAAAGGTCCTTAATCTTTTTCTAGAATCAGAGAAATCCTGACCTTGCCATTGAAAGTGCTCTCTCATGGAGTGTAAAGTCTCCCCAAAGGAAACTTCTTCTGGAGGGGAGGCCGAAGGGATAGATTCCTCTGCAGCTGAATCCTCATAAGGCGAGTAAGCCCCTTCCTGGTGGTCTGACAAATCAGATCCATCTGTGGAGTAATCTGAGGAGTGAGGTTCAGAGGGTTAGCCCTGGGCCTTTTGTCTGGAGGAGGTTGAGAGGCCCTGTCTGGGTGAGGTTGTGAACCCCTAATTAAGGAGATAAGGTCCTCAGCAAGGCTGAGGATCTGTGAACTAGAGGAAGGCCTCTGGGATGTAGATTTGGCAGGCAAAGCTTTTGAAAGTTTGGCAGCTTTAGCCCTGGAGAAGGCCTTAATAGACATAGAAGCTGGGGGCCTAGCTGCCCCACGTGCAGGGGTAGAAATGTCCAAAGATATGGTGTCGGACAATTCCTGAACACTAGCTTCTGTAGGGAGTTCTGAAGCCGACTCAGCCGGGGCCTCTCTGGCCTCGGTGGTCGGGAGTATGGTTTCGGAAGTAGGAATCGCCGTGGACTTGGTTTCGGCCGAAACCGAGACACTCGCGGTAGGCCTAGCCGTGGTTTCAAGCTGCTCCAAAAAATTCCGCTGCAAACTCCGACCGACGTCTAAGAGTTCGTCGGGTGAAGGAGGCACAGGCTAAACAAGCTGATACGTCGTGGTCTGGGCCTAAGCAAGGAAGGCAGTAAGAATGGAAATCCTTATGAGGTATTTGTTTCCCACAAGTTAAACAATTATTTACTTTGTCTGACATCGGCTGAGGCAAGAAAGAGTCCCCAACGGGGTACTTAGCTTTTTTGAAGTCTTCGGTAGCTGAAATCTCTGGATCTGACCGACCGGCACTTGCGAACAGCTTCCGCTTCGGGCACCTCGCGGCAAGAAAGACTGGGGAAAATGGTGTCGGCTGATGCTTTTATACCCCAGACGCTCTGACGTCGGGGAAAGTGCGACATCAGCCGAGGCCAGACCCAGACTTTGGAATCCGGCCGACCGAAGGGCTGCCTGAGGCAGGACAACCCATATGTTATGACTGCAGATGCATCCTTGAAGGACATCCTCCAAACTCTGGATCCCACCCAGTTCGGGTTTGTGAAAGGCAGATCATGCCTCCTGAGCCTGATCGACTTCTTTGAGGCAGTCACCAAAGCCGTGGATGAGGGTAAGGTGGTTCACACAGCCTATCTTGACCTTGCCAAGGCTTTCGACACCATCCCCCATTCTGGAATTATAGCTAAACTCACTAAACTAGGTATAAATCCCTACGTCACAGGATGGGTTGCCAACTGGCTCACTAACAGAACCCACACTGTAAAAGACTCCAAATCTGACCTCAAAGCAGTGACAAGTGGAGTACCACAGGGTTCCGTCCTGGGACCTCTCCTGTTTGGTATCTACTTCTCTGAAGTACAGGCTAACACAGAAGGCCTCTGACTAACGAAGTTCGCAGATGACTGCAAACTAGGAGCCATAGTCAAATCCCCAAATGATGTGGACATCCTACAGAAGGGCCTCACTGAGACAGATGCCTGGTGTCAGAGCCATGGCCTCAAGCTCAAAAGTGCAGTGTCATCCCCTTTGGTAAAAACTCTGTACCCATGAACTACCACATATGCAGCAATCTACTTAACACCGAATGCGTGATGAAACCTTGGGACCCAGGTGGACAGTAGTCTCTCCTTTGATAGTCACATCGCCACAGTAGTCAGGAAGTCCTTCTACGTGGCATACCTCATCATAAAAGGGTTCTCATCCAGGAAAAAAAGATGTCATTGTTCCCCTCTACTCGTCACTCATTAGATCCATTATAGAGTACAACACCCCTTTTGGAATGTACCTCACAAGACATCTGCAGCAGCTGGAAAGGCCACAGAAATACCTCACAAAGAGGATTAATGGCCTCAAACAAATGCCCTACACTGACTGCCTCAAAAAACTCCAGCTTTACTCCATAGCATATCGCCTACTCCGAGGTCATCTCTGCCTGACATATAAAGCTATGTCAAACCCAGAGCTATTGGACATGCTACACCTAAAGAAATCCCAATCCCTCCGAGCTACACGCTCTAGGGACCTAAACCTTGTCATCCCAATAAACAGAACATGCTGGAGGGATAGATTCCTGTCCCAGAAACCTCCCATACTCTGGAACAGGCTACCCATCTATGTCAAGCAAAGTTCTTCATTAGCACACTTCAAGAAAAATCTTGATGAGTGGATGGGAAATGGGAAATACACCCTGGGGATCAGTTCTGTGTCTCTGCTGGACAGTGGCACAGGAAAATAACTTTCTTGGGTGGCATAAGCTATGGAGCCTTGCTGGCTAGGCTTACGTAGGCCCTTGGGCCGATAGCCTAGTACCTACCTATGAACCTATGAACCGTATTTGAACAGTAGGATATATATGAGTGTTTATAGGGAGATAAGGTTCAAAGGTATTTTGCTTGGACACAACATAAGAGTTTTGTTGGAATTGTGAGTGTAACAGATGTTGGTAGGATGTTAACTGTGCAAGTGGGAGAAGAGGTACTAGTATGGGAAACTGTAGGAGAAACACTTCTGAAATGTAAGAAATAGATGGGTTTGAAGGATAGAGGATGAGGAGGTAGTTAAGGTAGGAAGCAGGGAGTGTTAATTTGGGAAGATTAGAAATTAAAATGCATAATAATAGACTGTGTTTAGTTTGCAGGTTTATAGGTGATTTTGAGATGTGTGTGTGTTTAAGAATAAGGGTTTGGGGAGTATTGATATGAATGAGGTTGAATTTATGTAGTGAGTGATGTGCTAACTGTGTAGAATAAGAATGGGAAAGGAAAAATAGTAAAGCAAATAATACTAATTTAATTTTGCATGGCTATCGAGAGAGACTGAGGATAGAGTGGTGTAAGCAGTATGGAGACATAAGGGGAAGGCTGAAAGATATTAAAGAGGAAGCAATGAGAGAGAAATTTTAATATGATTGTAGTACATGAGAGAAGATCTCATGGACGAATGAAAGAGGGAGTTTTGCTCATGAGTGACAGAGGTACTGTTGGGATGGGGTCTCAGTAGAACTGGATATAATGCAAAGCAAAACAGGAGGGAGAAAAACTGTTGGAAATGATATAAAATGTTAGATGGAAGTAGAGAATAGAGGAAATGTTAGATGGAAGTAGAGAATAGAGGAAGAGAAACAATTTTTATGATCGTAGTAAAGTTGTTTAGGGAGGTATAGGGAGTGGGTGTCACAGCTGAAAGGTGTATGTGGGGAGTGTAATGGCAGAGTACGATGGGGTGTACCAGAACTGGGTTAGTGTGGGGGAGCAAAGCAGTGCATAGCAAGGCTAAGCACAGCAGGCTTAACACCCTCAGGCCATTTATTACAGAAAGCAATCAGTTTATAGCTGGTCTACAATTGGCTAAGCGTCTGGTGTCATTCAAAGGGGATCCAGTATTTGTCTGCCTGGGAAGACATGATCGACAAACCACGATGCTCTGCCAGAGATGGTCTGCACCTGTCACCCCTGGGATTCAGGTTACTGGCTAAAGCTCTTGCCACCCCTATAGTGCCTTTTTTAGGCAAGGTTCAAAGGATAAAACCACCACCGTAACAGATACAAGCATGCAAAATCTGAAGGAAATGCTAGAAATCTAAACCTCAAAATGCACTCTCTCGAGGCACTCCTAAAAATGGAGAACATCGATATCTGTGCAGTAACTGAGACCTGGTTCAAGGCTCCAGAGAGCACTCCTGCAATACCAGGCTACAATTCTTACCAGACTTTTCGGCCACAAAACCAAGACCGAAACACTAAAGGTGGAGGAGTGTCCATATTCACCAAGGATATTCACACCTCCAGGCTAGTTGCACAACACAATGCATCTGAAATTCTCCAGGTGCAACTAACACTAGGTAAGACTGCAATCCACATTGCAGCTTGCTACAGATCCCCCACCATGCCCCAAGATTCTCACTACACCTTTCTAAACATACTGGAAAATATTAAGATACAACCAAACACCCTAATACTGGGTGATTTCAACTACCCTGCCATTAATTGGGAAAATTACTAGGGTACCAACTCCTTTTCCCAACGGTTCTTGGAATTCATAAATTCCAACTCCCTGGATCAACTAATCCATTGTCCCACCAGGGCTCCAATATCCTAGACCTGGTCATTACCAACATGGGAGACAGATGCTCCACACCAGTGGTCACCCCCACATTGGTCAGGTCTGACCATAAGCAAATCACCTTTGACATCCACATCCCACCCCCACACCCCAGTAAGGAAACCTCTTTAAAAAAACTTCTCCAAAGCCAACTTCATGCTACTGAAGTCAGAAGTAACAAACTTCACAACACCCACACAGACGGGATCTGGAAGTTCGACTGCAGAATCCTACACTAAGGCACTGTACGAGCACATCCACTCGTGCATGAATCATGCCATCCCAAATAGAACCAAGATGCTCTTCTCCAAAAAAAGGAAGCCAATCTGGTGGTCCCCTGCTATAAACAAACTATACAACAGAAGGCAGAAACTGTTGCAGAAAAGAGGAAAATCCCAGGATGCAAAAAACTCCCTCACCAGCCTCAGTAAGAAGCTGAGATCCCTCATAAAATCCTCAAAAGCTAGTTACAAAAATAAAATTGCCAAAGATTCCAAAGACAACCACAAGGCATTCTATAGTTGTGTCAAGAATCTAAATGGCAATGCTAAGATCTGCTCTGAGCTACAACAGAATAGCATTAAATATACTAATCCCAAGGATATTGCCCCCCTCTCACCCCCTAAAGGGCCCATCTCAATACCAAAAGATTGCCAAATTCCGATAATCACGGCCACACAGGTAGAAACCGCACTCTCCACAGCTAAGAATACACCACCCATGGGACCAGATGACATCCCAGGCTGTGTACTACATGAACTACAAAATGAACTGGCACCTCACCTAAGTGTCATGTTTAATCATAGCCTCACCTCAGGCTTCATGCCCACTGAGTGGAGCACAGCTACAGTTATCCCGCTCCACAAGGGAGGATCCGCCTTGGATCCCGGGAACTACCGTCCCATCAGTCTGACAAGCCTGATCTGCAAGGGCATGGAACACATTATCATGGAACTTATAAACAAAGACATCGGCAACCTTCAAACACTGGACCCCACCCAGTTTGGGTTTGTGAAGGGCCGATCTTGTCTCCTGAATCTGATTGACTTCTTCGAATCAGTCTCCAGAGCTGTGGACGAGGGTAAGGTGGTCCACACAGCTTATCTGGACCTCGCCAAGGCCTTCGACACCATCCCCCACTCTGGAATCATAGATAAACTTACTAAGCTGGGCATAAATCCCTACGTCACTCGATGGGTTGCCAACTGGTTTACTGACAGAACCCAGACTGTAAAAGTAGCCGACTCCAAATCCAGCTCCAGACAAGTGACAAGTGGAGTACCTCAGGGTTCAGTCCTGGGACCACTCTTGTTTGGCATCTACTTCTCTGAAGTACAGGCCACCACTAAGGGACTCTGGCTAACAAAGTTTGCAGATGACTGCAAACTGGGAGCCATTATTGAATCCCCAAATGATGTGGATATTCTACAAAAGGGCCTTACAGAAACAGATGCCTGGTGCCAGAGCCATGGGCTCAAGCTTAATGCCAAGAAATGTATAGTTATCCCCTTTGGAAAAAAACATGTACCCATGAATTACCACATACTTGGCAGGACACTAAATATCGAAAGTGTAATGAGAGACTTAGGGACACAGGTGGACAGTGGTCTCACTTTCGATAAACACATCACCACAACACTCAGGAAATCCTTCTATGTGGCACACCTCATCATTAAGGGCTTTTCACCCAGAAAAAAGGAGGTCATTGTCCCACTGTACTCATCCCTCATTAGACCCATTAAAGAGTATAATGCCCAGTTTGGTATGTACCTCACAAAACATCTGCAACAGCTGGAAAGGCCACAGAAATACCTCACTAAAAGAATCACAGGCCTAAAGCAGATGCCATATGCTGACCATCTAAAAAAACTCCAGCTATACTCTGTGGCATATCGTCTACTCAGAGGCGATCTCTGCTTAACATACAAGGCCATGTCAAACCCTGAGCTGTTGGACATGCTCCACTTAAAGAACTCCCAATCCCTCAGAGCCACACGATCCAGGGATCTAAACCTTGTCATCACAATGAACAAAACATGCTGGAGGGATAGGTTTCTGACCCAGAGACTCCCCATACTCTGGAATAGACTGCCCATACATGTCAAGCGGAGTGCCTCCTTGGCCCTCTTCAAAAGGAACCTTGATGATTGGATGGGAGATAGGAAATTCACCCCCAGGGATCATGTCATTCTCCCTGCTAGACAGGGGCCTAGAGAAGTAAATATTGTGGGAAGAAATATCCAGGGAATTGTTATGGCTAGGCTTGCATAGGCCCAAGGGCCGAAAGCCTAGTACTAACCTATGAACCTAATTAGCAAGGAGGCCAAAGCAGAACAGGTTTTCTTTTGTCTACTGAAAGCAGACATCAAGAAGCTAGAGATACGAAGTAACTGGCTTACACAGCGTCATCTGATGGTCAAGTGAAAGGACACTAACCAATTTGGTAAGTGGTCCTTAGACTGCAAGGACTACTGGTTTGGGGGACATGTCACAGCCAATTCTGACACAAGGTAAGGCATGTATCTGACTACTTAAAAGTGAATATACAGCTAGGTTTTAATGTTACACTTGCTTACACCACACAATGACAAGCTCAGTGAAAATGTTCACAAAGGTGTGCCTTGTGACAGAGTTCCTGCTATTAAAGCGACAAGGACTGATGAAATCTCCACAGGCTCAGAAGGGAAAGAAAAAGAGAAAAACACTACTAAAGTGAAATACTATATACAGGCAATAAAGTTAAGACATATGTAGCCAGCTTATTCCTAGAGATTAGAGAAAATAATAAATTGAATCAAAGCAAGACAAGGTGGTCTATTCTACAAGTAGATAAAAGGTAACAAAGTTTATAACATGGTCAAAATAGGTTTAGCAGGAGATGTAGTGATATAGAGAACCACAGTAATACACTATATAGAACAAATTATCAGAACACAGCACTGCACTGCACTGCTAAAATGATAAAACATTGCTTAGTAAGCATCCATTGAATAAACAGTATGGCAAAAGAAAGTTGTTATATACCAAAGCATCAGCAACTGAAACTACAGTCATAAATCAAATAATTATAAAAGGGCACAGGCTCAACATATATGAAGCTTATATGACTTGAATACAAATACAACACACTACCAAGGTGTTTTCATTGTTCTGCACACTCTTAGAACAAACAGAAGTGTAATAACACATGACAAATACCCGCTCTGTGAAGGAAGACAGTGACTGACTGGATGTGGAGACCTAAGTGAAGAGGGATTTGGGAGTGCATTCTACTACAGTGACTCAGACTCAAAGGAGGGATGGAGGTGTGAAACTGTCCACTATTCAATTTGGTCATCAAGCCTCAGCTACTTTGTAACCCACCCTCAGGCCATTTACTAAAGAAAACAATCAGTTTACAAGTAGTGAGTGATCAACTGAGTTGAAAGCTTTACTTAAGACTGGCCCAATTAGGTAAGTACCCTGTATCATTTTTGCTGTCACTGCACTACATCCTGTCCAAAATATATATTATCTGTAAGCTATTATTCTGTATGTCTGCAAATGAGATATTAACTGGTTGTAAATTATTTTCTCTAGTATTTTCCCTAAGGTGGTAAGAATGAAGATGAGGCTGTAGTAACTAGCTGGATTTGAGTTACTGGTTTTGGGGACTGGCCTTAGTTTTCCTTTGTGCTGGCATGACATTTTGTTAGTGATGTATAAGCTGTAAAGATCTTTTAACAGAATGAGAATGCATGCTTTATACAGTAAGATAAACCAGGTGTAAAGCCCATCTGCACCCAGAGACACATCCGAGTAATTTCCTCAGCTCTAGTCAGTAAGCAACAACTTGGAGGGGACAAAGGAAGTAAGTTACGTGCACTCTCTTTGCTTATGTTCTACCACAAAGGCTTAAATAGTAGATCAAGGATTCACTCTGGATTAGATGGCCAGCTGTGATCATTCTTTAGATCCTACAGCACAGGAAGGGTGGTACTAACAATATGTAATGTACCCCCCAAAGGTGATTGTTGGGGGTTAACCTCTATGCTCCCTCATCACCTCATAACTTCTGTTTTGTCACTTCAAAATCATTTGCTCATTTACACTTGCAAAAACAACCAAATGAAGTATAAAAGCGACTAAGACGCTTGATTGCAAAATACCACAGCCTTGTTTGAATTCAACAAGTTCTCACTTACATAACTGTGTGATAACAAACAAGTCAATTAACTGGTTGACTTGTTTCAGTACTCTCAGTTATTGTCTAGAAAGTGACCTTAGATAAACATATCAATGCCAGACAATCTCTGTACTTCTAGTAAACGGAATTGCTGAAATCCCCCTAATACTGTGGAGTTTTAAATCCCTCACAAGATTCACCTTCTTGTTTTCCTCATTGTGTACGTTCTGTACCTAACTTCCCACTTGACTCTACTGCTTCCATCATCCATTAAAAAAATGCATCCGCACCTTCACATTCCTCTTCTACCTGAATGCAACCAAACTGCTTTGAAATTGTAAGCTCTACCTTTTCTAAACTACCTGTAACCTAAGACTAACAGATCCTCAAATGACATCCCCATGTAGCTCATGTCCATAAACTTAGCAATGCAATCTCAATTTATTTACACTAGATTACTAAGAAAGTTACATTATTTAGTAGTACCTGCTTTTTCAGTGTTGCATGGAGCAATTACATGCTCAAGTGATTTGTTAGAATTGTGAGGTCTGACAATGCAAGTCCTGAAACTTCTAAAATTATACTGATTCCAATAAAAAAACTGTGAACTTAGGAATTCACTGCTACACCTTAAAGCATTTTTGCAGGGAGCAACCCCACACTACTTTTATATCCTAACTCCAAGACTGATGTTATCTTAGACTAGTGGAAATATGCCACAATACCACAGTCTCACAATTAATACATATTCCCCTACTTACACTTAGTTTCGCAACTACAGTTCTCAAACTTTAAAGGGGTACCCAATGAGAGGAACAGAGCTGTGTGAAATAGTATACTTATGACTAGTTCATGCTAAGCTATAAACTATTGGAGTCAGTTATTCCTTTGTCTTGTAATCAAAACAACCTCTTATTACTAAAAAGTCATAAATTTATTTAATTTTACTTTATTTGTTAACCATGAAAGTGAACTGATCCTTCGTAGACTCTTTTTTTCAATCACAACCCTGACCACAAGGGTAAAAATAAATACAGTGTAGCTAGCCAGCCAACCGGTACATCTTTGGTAGGAGGAAGGAAAAAAAGAAGTACATGGAGAAAACTCACTAAGGCACAGGGAGAACATGCAAAACTCCACACATACACAGGCACTGAAACATGATGAGGGCTGAACTCCAGGCCCTGGGCCTATGAGGTGCAACACCAAACACAGTCATTCTTCGTGTTCACTGTTTTATGCTTCTTAGTCCCTCAAGTCTCCTTACGTAAGTGACTTCTCTGTACATAAGCGTGTGTCTTCTTTTTCATAGGTTTATGGAGAAGACTGTACCTCTGGTTTTACTGAGCTTCCCCAGTGATCCCCACCCCTCCCTCCATCTCAACCAGTTTAACCAACAGCATCCATTCGTAAAACCACTTACCATAAGGTTTTAATTTCCTGCAAGTGGAGATGTACCATTTCCATCCTAAAAATATTATGCATCATTCCTTCTACCACTATACTGCGTCCTCATTACTGTACATAACCACATGGCAAAGTACAACTTCATCTCCAAAAACCAACTAATAAATACCTCAACTTTTTATTTCCAGTATACCAAGTAAATCCCAAAAGATTCCAAGAGTGCAATCTCCTCCCGTTCTCTACAACAAGTACTTCACTTCTTAGCTATTACCTTCCTTCCCAAACACGCATGAAAATAGTGCTCTGCCAGCTTAACTTGACAACATTCTTGTAGCTCTGGTGATAAAAACATCCCCACTTTTAATCTCCAACTGCTCCTAGCCTGTTTGCTGACTGTGGCCTAATTCAAGTCTAAAAATACAAGACTAGTATTACCCCAAAACTGATCAAACACAGTGACCACCACAAAGGTACATTAAAAAAATAAATGTCCCAGGGTGAAAATGAAAATTCCAAAAAGCCACCCAAAATCATATTTTCATTTCTAATTTTAGCTAAAATGAAGAGAACGGAAATAAATGGGTTAAGAATTGTAAACTGCGGCGGCAATGTTTCAGAAATGACAGCACAGTGAAATAAAAAGAATTGCTCCCATTTAATGTGGGCCATCAACACTGACAAGACTAGCACAGGAGTAAATTATATCAGCATACAGTGATGTTTCAGCACTTAATGAGCTTCAAAATGCTACTATCACTAGGCACAGTTTACATTCAGGAAGTCTCAATTATTTGCTCATGTAAAGCTTGATCAAGTACAATGAAGTGCCCTCAAACTTTCTCTTATTCTGATCAGTGCTTTTACATATTGTATTTCAAGATAAATCACCCTTGCACTTCAAAACTTTAGTACTGTACAAGTAAATGACATTTTTGCCAATATATACCCACACATACTTCCAAATGAAGCACAAGAGAATCATTATTAAGTAGACAGGTTTATACCTGCTTGTCTCTTGCTTAAACCAACGTGAAATAAAATTCCTATGTTACGCTTAAGATTCTTTGCCTGTAGGTGTACATGCCAGAAAAAACTGTTCTGAGCTGGATGTACTAGGTGAATATGTCAGTAAACTGATCTTATGTGTAATGCAGAAGTACATTAGGTTCTGTAGCAGATAGAGAAAATCAAAACAGAACAGAGGCGTATTTCATTTTTACATATCATGTCACCTTCCCAGTAGCAATTCACTTGGTGCTTTTGATGATGAAGTACTCTAAATGATTTATTTCTGCTGAGATGAAGTTAAATCTCGATGTCTTGATTTTACAAACAAACAAAAAAAAAAAGCTCAGAAACACACATTTGTCAAACACTTGGCATTCATTTCCAACCACTACATGCTGTCAAGTCAGATGGTAAGGATGTGTGAGACGTTCACTGCAACAGAGCAACACTGTCTCGACAGTACTTAATTCTGGACAGGGCGTGTATGGCACATGTATGACTGCAGACAAAAATTAAGGAAATATCACTGCTTCCACTGTCAAACCTTACTGTATTGGATGATTCAAGGGCTTATACTAAATGTTTGGCCCATCTTGATAACCAAACAAAAAGAAGGAACAACACTCAGGTACAAGTATCAGATGCAGTTATATCTCAAAGGAAATTTCTCATCTACAGCAAAAACAATATAGTTCATTAAGTAAATTTACCATAACAGTAGATGTTAGAATGATCACTGCTACAGTAGCCTTAGCTATATGCGTTACATCTTGCACAAGACATAACACACAGGTTCCAAAGCTTCCAATTGCCCAAACAGTTATTCAGCTTGAGCTAGCAGAAGAAAAAGAGTGGTTTGGATGCCAACCCCTTTAGAGCTTTCGTGGCAACTGAGAGAGAGAGGTTAAGAGTCCTGAAGGACTTCTAACCCTGGCAACAAAAACATACATAAATAAGGGGAATGAAGAGAGGGGATGACTATTTGCAATAATGATTATTCAAACATCTACTGTTATGGTAAGTTTACTTATCCATTATACTGACCACTGCTGCAGAAGCTTTAGCTATATGGGTAGATTATCATAGCTTCAGCTGAATGGGAGGAGGAAGAATAAGGATGCAGGAGCCCTTGGAGAATGCGTCTACCAAAGCCAGTACTGGACCTGGAAAAGGAATCTAGCTTGTAGTGTTTTGTTGAAGTGTCTGCACAGGACCAAGTTGATGCCTCTAGAATGCTTATAGAGTCCATCCCTTTCCAGTATATGACTGTAAATGCAAAGGCTCTAGTCAAATGCGCTTTACCTTACCTGGAACTGATTTGCCATGATGGGTATAACAGAATGCTACAGCTGAGGACAACCACCTCAAAATAGTCCGTTTTGACATGGATTGTCCTTTCTTTGCCCAGTCATAAGAATTAAATAGCTGTTCTGCTTTTCTAAAGGACTTAGTTCTACCAAAATACCACTTGAGTTGCTTATGAACATCCAGAGTATGTAGAATCCTTTCTCCCTGGTTCTTAGGCTTTGGACAGACCGATGGCTTAATTCAAAGTAAACTCTGAAACCACTCTGCACGTAACTGTGTGGTTTGGTCTTTATAAAACCTTATCTCTACGGAAGACCAGATAGCGTTTACCCACCATAAGAGCAACTCAAATGCCCTTCTTATCTATGTCAGAGCAATAAGAAATACAGTTTTCCAAGTAATGAATTTAAAGTCTGCCTGATGAGTTAGTTCAAAGGAACATACATCCCTTTTCCAACACAAAGTTAAGATCCCAGGAAGGGGCCATGTGTTTTTTGTGAATGCAGTAGACTCCCTCTTATCTAGCCTCCTCTTCAACCAGCCATCAAATTTGTGCCATAGTCCTAGCAAAATACAACAGAGGACAACACTTCCACCTCCTCTGGGCTAAATAATGACAGACATTTGAGTTTTAGACTTCATATTCATTAGAAAAATGCATGCTAACAGAAATCATATTATTCTAGCTGATTTATAACCTATAAATATTATTTTGTATGTTTTTCTGATTAACCAGCCTTTCGTTTATCCAGTCTAAGGTCTGGTCCCAGCGAGACCGGATAAGAGGGAGACTACTGTATGGAAAACCCAACTCTTTTACCAAAAATAAAGAAAGGGAAGGATCCAAAGTAACTCACACAAATATTCAGAGCTAGTGGTACATAATCTCCAACTGGGCTCTGGTTACTGGGTAGGCACCAACTACAAAATATTTTCCACTTGTCAATATAAGACTTCCTTGCAGCAGGTTTTCTTGCCTCCTTTAGTACCTACTGCATGTAATCATGAAAGAGGCACCTAAAACAAATCCAAACTGAATCATCCAGCCAGTTAGTTGAAGTTGTTTGAGACGGGGTGTATTAAACTCTCCCAGTCTTGAGTGAATAGGCTCAGTTTGTGAAAAAGCGTGTGATAACTGCCTCTGGGAAATTACACTGGAAGGAAAAAAAGTACAGTTTTGTACCTACCATAAATGTAGATGTTCGAGGATCCACATTGCTGCAGTCCTAACTATTGGGTAGTCCGCTGTCCAGTCGGCCCGAATACCAAAGTATATGGCTGACGTCGGTCAGGGCGCATTAGACTGACGTCAGTACGTCAGGGTACTAATGCGCATGACCGACGTCATATCCTCAGTCTTTTCTTGCCCCAGATGTCAGAAGACCCTGAAAAGATAAGGCCAAAAACAAAAAACTCCCAAAATACCTGCACCAAAAAAAATATATATATATACAATATATACACCATTAGCAGAATATAACCTCACCTACACAACCACCCCTAAACACAGAGGGGAAGGAGGGAGGGTAAATTGGACTGCAGCAATGTGGATCCTCGAACATCTACATTTATGGTAGGTACAAAACTGTACTATGTTCTTCATTCCACATTGCTGCAGTCCTAACTATTGGGTAGAATCCCAAAGCAGAGGTAAGGGAGGCTGGCAAATCATAAGGAAGCAGGAACTGACAACATGCCTTGCAAAATAGCTGTGGCAAAACCAGCCCTAGACTTAGAGTAGAGAGGAAGGTGATAATGCTTAGAGAAAGTATGCACTGAACTCCAAGTAGCTGCCTCCAAAATATCCTTAGTTGCCACCCCTTAGAAATGCTGTGGAAGTGGCAGTAGCCCTAGTGGAATGAGGCCTAATCCCAGCTGGAATCTCCTTGCCATGATGGGAATAACAAAATGTAATGCAACACCCAATCCACCTAGAAATAGTTTGTTTTGACACAGGCTTGCCCTTTGAACTCAAAGCAAAAGAAACAAACAACTGCTGAGACTGCCTAAAATCCTTAGTCCTGCTCAAATAATAACGCAATAGCCTGTGTACATCTAAAGTGTGCAAAATCTTTTCCCCTTTATTTTGGGGATCTGCATAAAAGGTAGGCAAATGAATAGTTTGGTTTAAAGCCACACTAGAAACCACCTTAGGCATAAAGGAAGGATTAGTACGTAAAGATACCCTATCCTTATGAAAAATCAAAAAAGGCTCCACTGCCATAAGGGCCTGCAACTCAGAAACCCTTCTTGCAGAAGTAATGGCCAACAAAAAAGCAGTCTTCCATGACAAGTATTTCAATTCAGCAGTAGCCACAGGCTCAAAAGGTTGTAGAGTAAGTTTCTCCAACACAAAATTGAGATCCCAAGCAGGAGTAGGAGCTCTACGTGGGGGTCTTATATTCTTTGCCCCTCTAAGAAATTGCTTGAACAAAGGATGCGAAAACAATGGTGGGTCACAATCATAGTGAGCTGAAATTGCTGCAGCATGAATCTTAATGGAAGAGAAAGACAACCCTTTGTCCAGTAACTCAGTAAGATATTGAAGAGCCACACTCAAATTTGGCTCAGTAATCTCCAAATTGTTTGCTGCACTCCAAAACAAAAATCTCTTCCATTTTTCTGTACACTTTCCTTGTACTAGGTCTTCTGGCTTCCATAATCACATTTAAAACTTGTTGAGGAAGCTGAGACCTGCTGTCTTTCAAAACAGAATATGCCAGGCTGTTAGATGTAGAGAGTGAAGCTTGACATTGAGCAGATGACCGTCCCTCTGAGACAACAGGTGTGGAATCAAGGGTAAAGGCCATGGAGGCTTCCTTACCAGACTCCTCAGTAATGGGTACCAGTGCTGCCGAGGCCAATCTGGAGCTATTAAAATCATCCTTGGCTTGTCTTGTCTGACCTTTAGAAGCACCTTTGGAAGAAGAGGCAGAGGTGGAAAGGCATACACATGAAGATTTTTCCAACTGAAAGAAAGAGCATCCACTTTCCAAGCTGTGTGATGAAATCCTTCGTGCAAAACTTTGGCAGCTGGTGGTTTAGTGGAGAAGCGAACAGATCTATGTCTGGAGTTCCCCATGACACTGTCAATTTTGAAATACATGAAGATCCAGTTTCCACTGTGGGGATCCATGATTTGTCTGCTTAATACATCTGCTAAGGAGTTCTGTGCTCCCGGCAGAAACCTTGCCTGAAGAGTTAGTTGCAGACTGAGCGCAGTCTCCCATAAAATCATTGCTTGTCTGCACAATGGGTAAGAATGTGTTCCCCCTTGTTTGTTGATGTACCACATGACAGTTGTGTTGTCTGTTAGAATCAACACCCGCCCTGGAAGAAGTAACTCCTTGAAAGCAATTAATGCAAACTGAACTGCTAACATCTCTTTCATGTTGATATGTAGATGCTGTAGTCTGGCAGGCCACCTGTCTTGTATCCACTTTCCATTTAGATGAGCTCCCCAAGCAATATCTGAGGCATCTGTCGTTAGAATCTGACTTGCCTCTGGCCGGGTCACAGAGAGTCCCTTGTTTAGGTGACATTCCTGAGCCCACCACAAAAATTCCTTTTGAATGCAAGGTATTATTTGAATGACAGTGTCCAAATCCTGGCAGTGCTGTGTCCACAGATTTTGAGATACCATTGCCGCTTCCCCATATGCAGTTTGGCATTGGGAAGCACCAGAATACAAGATGCCATGAACCCTAAGGCTTGAAGGACTGTCCTTGCAGTCAGCCCGGACTGAAGAGATAGATGATGGAAGTAACTGGAAAGATTCTTTTGTTTGTCCGGGGTTAAAAAGGCCATCTGGGCTGCTGTATTCAGTCTCACACCCAGAAAGCACATGTCTTGAGAGGGTACTAGACTGGACTTTATTTCGTTCACAGAATACCCTAGGCATCTTAGCACTGCTATGACATATTCCAGATGCTGTAGAAGATCCTCTTTTTCTTGAGCCAGAATCAGGCAGTCGTCCAAGTAAGGATAGATTTGGATTCCTTTTAGCCTGAAGTAAGCTATCACTGGAGCCAGAACCTTTGTGAATACTCTCGGCAGTAGATAAGCCAAAGGGCAATGCAGAGAACTGATAATGAGAATTTCCAGCTCGAAAACGCAGATACTTCCTGCAACTTAGTCTGATTGGCACATGAAGGTAAGCTTCCTTGAGATCTAAAGTTACCATCCAGTGATCTTTGCCCAGCAGAGGTAAAAGCTGTTGTAACGTCAACATTTTGAACTTGGGAATGTCCAGATAAGTGTTGAGGATAGATAAATCCAGAATTGGTCTCCACGTGTTCCCCTTCTTTGGTACTAGGAACAGGCGAGAATAAAATCCTAGGCCCCTTTCCGGCACAGGAACTGACTGAATGGCCCCTATTTGGAGCAACAGAGAAATTTGCTTGTGAGCCTCTGTCCTTTGAAGAGGAGGAATGTCTGGCATGCCTTTGAAAGGAGGCAAGGTATGGAAATAAAACCTGTAACCGTGGTGAATAATATCCAGAACCCATCTGTCTTGGGTAATTAAATCCCAATTTTCTTTGAAAAGAGACAGCCTTCCTCCCAAAGGTGCTGCCAGGCGAGAATGTACTGGCAGCTGAAAAGGTAGGTCATTGGGTCTGCTTACGAAAGGACTGACCCCTGCCCTCACCAGAAGTCTGAGCAGGGGAACTCCCTGTCCTAGGCCTAAAAGAACCTTGAGCTCTGCCCCTACCACGTCTAGACCTACCCCTAGACTGGGAATCATAAGCAGGATAAGTCCATCCCTTAGTAGGCCAATTTCTACTAAACTTCGGAGGCTGCACCTGCAAAAATCTTTAACAGTTTGCATAGACTTAGCCTTGTCCTCCATTTTCTTCAAAACTGCTTCCACAGGCGAACCAAATAACACATCAGACTGTAAAGGAGCATCCAAAATCCTTGTCTTAACATGCTCAGCTAAATTCTGATCTCTCAGCCAGGCGTGCCTACGAAGAACAGAACCAGTGGCAGCCACCCTGGAGGAGGCCTGCACAGCATCAAAACCACACTGCAAGGAATGTTTACCTACCTGTTCAGACACATGAACTAAATCCTGCAACTCTTTACACTCAATACCTTCAGCCAGAGCATCCACCTTAGATTTCAACTGTGAAAGAAGATAATTCTGATATTTTAACATGTGAAACTGACAATTCAACGCCCTCATGGCTAAAGTGGAAGAAGTATACACTTTCTTTCCCCATCTATCCAAAGCCCTTGCCTCTTTATCAGGAGGGACAGGATTTTTAACAACTGAGACCTTCACACCTTTAGGCCCCTGAGAGACAGTTTCTGGGTCTGCCCTAGGACTCTTAAAAAGATACTTATGAGCTTCAGGCACCCTATAATACCTATCCGGTTTAACTGGGGCAGGAGGCAAAGAATCAGGATTCAGGGAAGCCTCTGCAAACACATCTTCCACCACATTCAAAACAGGAGGTATAGCTAAAGGCCTATGCTGGGGTAAAAACAAGAATTCCCTAAGCCTTTTCCTGGAATCAGAGAAATCTTGACCTTCCCATTTAAAATGCTCCCTCATGGAATGCAGAGTCTCTGAAAATGAAAAATCCTCAGGAGGAGAAGCAGAAGGAGTAGAATCATCCACATCAGAATCAGAATAGGGAGGGAACTCCTGCAAGTCTTCAGCCGAAGACTCAAGCCTCTGAGCATTGCTCAAAACTCTCAAACTCAGGTTCCACCCTAGGCCTCTTATCAGGAGGGCATAGAACCCCTAATCATAGTAATCAAATCCTCTGCCATTTTAAGCATATGTTTCTTAGGCAAAGATCCTGAAGTACTAGGAGAAACCCCCACAGAAGCTAAACTTGGCCTGCCCCTCAAAGAAGCCTTGGAAACTGAAGGAGAGGCTCTAACCACCTTAGGAAGAGAGGGAAGAACAGCCACCTGAGAAGCCCCCTCAGCCTGGCCTACTTCCTGAGAGGAGACATCCTGTAACAGTAAAGTCTCTTCCTGAGACTCCAAAGAGACACCTGGCAAAACCTCCGGCTCCACTGAGCCTTCCAAAGGACCGACGTCTGGGACTGTCGGTTCCTCCACCCTAGGCTTTGCTGCTTTATCTTTGCGTTTTTTAGCCAAAGCCGGCGTCGGAGCATCCGACGGCATTTTATAATTACAACGCTTCCCAAACACTAACCTGGCACAGTCTAACCTTCTCTTAATAGTGCGTTTGTTAAATCTAGCACAAGAGCGGCAACCAACAACGTCGTGCTCAGGCCCTAAACAAGGAATACACAAAGTATGGTAATCCCTATGAGGTATCTGTTTCCCACAAGAAATACAGTTATTCACTTTTCTGACATCCGGTTAAATACTGAGGCAAGAAAAACCAAAATATTCCCCAACGGGGTACTTAGCCAACTTTGATTCGGTCTGAAACTCTGACTTCAGAAACTTTCAGAACGCCAACCTGCACTCGCAAAATTGCTTCTGCATCGGACCATGCGGCAAAAAAGACTGAGGATATGACGTCGGTCATGCGCATTAGTACCCTGACGTACTGACGTCAGTCTAATGCGCCCTGACCGACGTCAGCCATATACTTTGGTATTCGGGCCGACTGGACAGCGGACTACCCAATAGTTAGGACTGCAGCAATGTGGAATGAAGAACATCAATGTTGCATGGGCCAAAAGGGAATCGCCACGATGATTTTTGCAAAGTCCTTCTAAAGCTTCAGAATTACTTTTGTTATTTGTGGAAAGGGAGGAAATGCATAAAATAACATACTAACCATGGGAATGAAAATGTATCTATTTTCCAGGCTTGCTTGCAAGGAGACCTAGAGCAGAATTTATTAATTTATTTGTCCATTTTGAAAAGAGGTCAACAGATCTATTTGAGGTGTTCCTCACAAATGCATCAACTCCTAGATGACCCCCTCAGTCAATTTCCATTTGTGAGGGTCTATCCTGGTCCTGCTCAGCTTGTCTGCTACTATACTTTGATCTGACAGACTGTAATATGCTTGGAGGGTTAAAGAGTGCGGCAGCGCTACCTCCCAATGACCATAGCCAGCCTGCACAGAGAATACAATCTGATGCCCCCATTTGTTTACGTAGCACATCACTGTACTGTTGTCTGTAATCACATACATAATGAAGAGATTTGAAGGCATAGATCACAGCCAACATCACTTTGACATTTATATGCTTTAGTTCCACGGGCCTTGCACTTTTACCACCATAGAAACTGCTCCCCAAGCAAATTCTAAGGTGTTTGTAATTACAGTATGACTTGGGATCTGAGGAGAAAGGGGGGAATGCAGATTTAGAGCCATTTGCTGTCTACCACAGCAGTTCCTTTTTTACCAAAAAACAAAATTGGAATCTGAAATTGTAGGAAATGAAGGTGTTGGATCCATATTTTGTTTTTTTTTTTTTTTTACAACTGAATTTTTCTCATGGGTAATCTGGCAAGAGAATCCTAGAAGTTATGAACTTTAGGTGAATATCTCACAGTTCTAGAGAAGTCTTGAGACTGACTGAGATGCTTAGAAGAGGTTCCAGATAAAAAAATCCACAATCTCTTGTGTAAGGAAAGCCTTTTGCTGAGATGAGTCTAGAAGGCAACCCAGAAACACAATCCAAAGTGACAGAGTCAAGAAGGATTTTTGTACATTATTCTGAAATGTCAGACTGGTAAGAACAGATGAAACCCCATGTTAAAGACTCTTGATATCTAGGAAAAAATCTGCAAAGATAAATCATCAAAATAAAGAAGCATGTGAATGGCATGCAGTCTGCAATGATCTATCATTGGTACTAGACGATTTGTAAGCATGTTTGGAATTGTAGATAATCCAAAGTATACGGCAGAGAACTTATAATGTGATTCAGACAGAAAATTTGGAAATTTCTTGAACTTGTGGCTACCGGAATGTGATAAGCATTCTTTAAGTCTAATGTTAGCATGACACTCAAGGAAGAAATGAGAAGTAAATGAGTATGCAGTTTCAGCATTCTGAATTTTGGTACTTTCACATACAAACTGAGGAAGGAAAGATCTAGAACTGGTCTGCATGAAAGCTCTTTCTTTGGTATTAGAAACATACTGGAATAGAAGCCTTTGCTCTTTTGATCTAAAGGCACTGGTTCTATTCCTCCTAGGGTGAATAAGTGTCACACAACCTGAGGAAAAAAACTCTTGTTTGGAGAATGGGGAAGAATTCCCGTAAATGGAAATATTTGTATCCAGTGCCAACTGTAACCCTCCTGAAACACGTTTAGCACCCATGAGTCAAACAATCGGTTTCCAAAGAGGAATGTAAAAGGTCAGTTTCTGAGAAATATTTCAAGAGACAGAGGCAAGAGAAAAGGGCATGGTGAATAGAATGCTGGTATAATTATTCTGAAGAATTATGCTGTCCCCTTTTTTTTTTTGGAAAAAAAGCAGAGATTTAGCAGACAATATAGCCTATCCCATTAGTATACTACTAAACAGATCCATTCAAGAGTCCTTCATTCCTATCATCTGGAAAAAGGCATTTATTCTCCCTCTTCACAATGGTGGAAACAATAACAATATATCTAACTTTCATCCAATTGCCATCCTCTCTCCCATCTCCAAAATTCTGGAAAAATGTATCCATAGCCAACTACTTAACTACCTATTACACCACAACCTCCTCTTCCCAACCCAGTATGGGTTTAAGCCTAGTCATAGCACCACCACTGCTCTTAAATCTTTCTTGGAGACAGTCAATCATGCTTGACACTTACGATACCTTGTCTCCTCACTATTTCTTGACCCTTCCAAGGCATTTGATACCGTCTCCCACCCTCTTCTTCTGATCAAACTCTCCTTTTTAGGCATATCTCCCACTACCATAGGCTGGTTTTACAACTACCTTACAGATAGACAACAAGCAACCAGATGGCACCAATCTTTCTCTCCTTTCCTCAACATCAATGCTGGAGTCCCACAAGGGTCCATACTAAGTCCACTGCTCTTCAGCATTTTCATTAACGATTTCCATTCCAGAATACCCCATGCTAATGTTATCCAACATGTAGATGACTCCACCATCATCTGCATGGCCAAGTCTACTTCAGAACTACTTACACTCGCCCAAAATGCCTTCAACTCCACTGAAACCTGGATGATGATAACTATTTAGCCCTAAATGCTAATAAAACCAAACTCATGTTATTCACCCCCATAAAAACAACACCCCTAACCAAAAACAAATGTACCATCAACTCACTCAACAACACTTGCCTCAAAGTAGTCCCATATACCCAACTTTTAGGCGTCATCATAGATGAACACCTAACTTTTCGGCCAGCATATTTACACAAATATCAAAAAAAACATCAGAAATAAGAAGTTATGTACTCACCATAACGTTCCATCTGAGTAGGTATCTTCATTTGTCTGCAACCTTTGGGATACGGATCCGATCTCGGATCCGAGCCGGCAACTTCTACCACAGCATAGATCCGAGCTCATAGCTCCTCCCTTTACCCATAATCCCCTGCCAACCCTGACTGACCTCAGATCAAGTTTGCCCAATATAACCATTGTTACTGTGTCCCGGAGGGGGCTCATCTAAGATGGATCCTAAACAGAATCCTATAGGTCAGGGGGAAGGAGGGGGGGGATGGTTGCAGACAAATGAAGATACCTACTCAGATGGAACGTTATGGTGAGTACATAACTTCTTAATCTGAAGTAGGAACTTCATTTGTCAGCAACCTTTGGGACAGAGTCCCCAGCTACCTGAATCCTGGGTGGCTTTTATGGAAGAATATTCCGGAGCACTGCAGAGCCAAAGGACGCCCTACCTCTGGAGACAACATCCAGTTTGTAATGGCTGATAAAGGTATGAGATGAGGCCCAAGTGGCTGCGGAACAAATATCATCTAAGGGAACCCTAGATTTAAAAGCCGCCGAAGTAGAGACGGCCCTAGTAGAATAAGCTCGGAATCCCTGAGGTGCAGGCCTTCCCGAACTCTGATATGCCAAGAGGATACAACTAGCTATCCACCGTGACAGGGTAACTTTAGAAATTGACTTGCCTAAATTTGTTTTGGCAAAGGAGAATAACAACTGGTCAGATTGCCTATGACCAGCAGTTCGATGAATATAAAAGCATAATTGTCTGTGCACATCCAAGGAATGCAGTTTGTACTCTCCTTTGTTCTGGTAATTGGGAAAGAACACGGGAAGATTAATAGATTGATTAATATTAGCTTCCAAAGATACCTTAGGCAGAAAGGACGGATTGATCCTGAGGTAAACTCTATCCTGATGGAAGGCTAAGTACAGCAGTTTAACACATAGAGCCTGAAGCTCAGAGACCCTTTTAGCTGAAGTAATGGCCACCAAGAAGGCCATCTTCCAAGAGAGGTATTTAAGATCTACCGTAGCCGCCGGCTCGAAAGGGGGGCTTGTCAAGGCCTGTAGAACCAAAGATAAATCCCATGGGGGTACTACCTCCCTGACCGGAGGTCTGAGAAGGAAGGTACCCTTGAGGAAAGCTTTACAAAGCTTGGAAGTAATTAGAGGGCCCGATTCATGCCCTACATGATAATGTGAAATCGCTGCTAGTTGTACCTTGACTGTAGAGCAGCTAGCCCCTTGATGAAAAAGGGTAGTTAGAAAATCCAAAACCGACGTAAGAGGTGCCGTGAAAGGATCTAAGTGATGGTGCTCCGACCAAATGGAGAAACGTTTCCACTTACTTCGATAGACCCTTCTGGCGGAAGGTTTATGTGCTGCTACTAGGATGGCTTTGACTGGTGAGGAGATTCCGGGAGTCCTTATCAGGAGTGGAACTGGAGCAACCAAGCAGTCAGCTTGAGGTTGACCAGGCTGGGGGTCGGAAGACCCAGAGGGTGAGTAATGAGATCTGGGAGGGGATCCAGAATCCAGGGTGGATGAATCAAATGAGACCACAGGTACGGGAACCACGTTTGACGAGGCCAGAATGGGGCAATGAGGATCATTTTGCTCCCCAGCCGACTGCATCATGGGCAATGGAGGGTAGCGTAAAGGAGACCGGGAGGCCAAGCATGTACTAGAGAGTCTCTCGGGGACTCCCCCTGAGGGGGGATTAGAGCGAAGTAACTGTTGCATTTGGTATTTGAAGGAGAGGCAAAAAGATCGCAACAGGGTTGCCCCCATTGGGCAAATATTTGTTTCGCTACTAGAGGATTGACAGACCATTCTTATGGGGTCAGAATCGAATGACTGAGCCTGTCTGCTAGGATGTTGGACCGTCCCAGAATGTGCATTGCAATGAGAAAGCGGTTGGTGGATATCGCCCATTCCCACACTCTCATGGCCTCGCGACAAAGAGGATAAGACCTGGTTCCCCCCTGTTTGTTGATGTACCAGACCACTGACATGTTGTCAGTTTGTACTGCAATCGTCCCAATCAGAAGAAGGCTGTGAAGTGCCTGCAACGTCAACAGCACCGCCCTCATCTCTAGGACATTGATATGCAAGGAGGTCTCTGTGTCGTTCCACGTGCCTTGGATCGTTCTGCCTGAATACTGCCCCCCCACCCTAGGCAAGAGGCGTCTGTGGTCACTGTGGCGACGAGGGAAGACATCGAGAATGGTTGTCCCGTGTGGAGACTCGGGGACTGGAGCCACCACATGAGCGACCCTCTGCAAGCCCTGCTTAGGGGAATAGGATGGGACAGGGGGATGTGAGACAGGGACCATTGTACCTGGAGGGTCCACTGCAGGACCCTCATATTTAGATGGGCTAGGGGCAGCAGAGGAATTGCTGCCGCCATGGACCCTAGAGCCCTCAGGATCAATTCCACCGGTGGAGCAGGAAGTTGGAGAATGGCCTGAACATGCAACCTCAGGTTCTGAAGCCGATCGGGAGTCAGGAAGGCAAGCATTATTCTGGAATCCAGTCTCGCCCCTATGAAATCTATTACCTGTGTAGGAGCCAGAGAGGATTTGGCCATGTTGACAGTCAACCCTAGGCGTGGAGCAAGATTGAGGAAATAATCCCTGCCTGAACAGAGCAGATGCCTTGTTGGGGCGATGAGGAGCCAGTCGTCCAGGTATGGAAAGATCTGAATTCCCTGAAGCCTCAGGTGGGCCGCTATAACCGCCAAGACTTTGTTGAACACCCTGGGGGCTGAGGTGAGACTGAAGGGGTGGGCCCTGAACTGAAAGTGACTGGCTGCCAGCCGGAAGCAGAGGAACCTCCTGGAACGTCTGTCCACAAGAATGTGGTAGTACGCATCCTTGAGGTCTATCGAGCACATCCAGTCGTAGTAACAGGGGGAGAATAGATTGTAGCGTGACCATTCGGAACTTTTCTTTGGGTACTGCCAGGTTCAAGAGAGAGGTCGAGGATGGACCTCAAGTCCCCAGTCTTTTTTGGCACTAGAAAGAACCTGGAGTAAAACCCTGATCCGAACTGATCTGGGGGACGGGTTGGATGGCTCTTTTTTGTAAAAGCTGCTGAATTTCTGTAGCAGCCGCCTCCCTCTGATTGGGTGGTACGTCGGGGAGGCTTCTGGTTTTGGGGGGTTACAATAAAGGGAATTTGGTAGCCTCTGGATATGATGCGAAGCACCCAGTGATCTGTTGTTATGGATTCCCACATTGCTAGGTGCTTCGAAAGACGACCCCCGACTGCCTCCAGAGTGGAGCAGCCGGGCAACCCCTCAGGGGTTCTGTGTGGGCCTCTCAGAGAAGGGTTCTCTGGACCCAAAATTTCTGGGACCCCCTCTGCCTCTTGGGCAGCGTCCTCCCTGTCCTCCTCTGCCACGAGAGGACTGGTTGTCCGGAGCAGACTGGGACTGATGCGATTTCCGGAACGACATCTTCTTCTGACCCTTTTGGTTCTTAGAAAAAAACCTCTGGGGAGCAGAGAAGCAGACTCTGATGGCAGACAACGTCTTCCTGTCTTTCTTGCTCTGGACTAAATTGTCGCGAACGGTTTTGCCAAACAGTGCAGAACCATCAAAGGAAGCATTCGCGAATGACGCCTTAAAGGGTTCCGAGAAGTCACAATGTCGGAGCCAGGCTTGGCACCTTATTACCAGGCCGGCTCCACCAGCTCTAGCGGCTCCTTCCATGGCGTGAGACAAGAGCCGCATAGAGGTGTTGGAAACTGAACGTAGAGTGAACATTTGGGAGGAGTACAACTGCTTGTCCCCTTCCGACATGGACTCTGGGGGGGAGGCAGCATATTCTTTTATTAGATCTCTCTGCATCTGGATGACGTGTGCCATATAGTTCAGCGCCCTCATGGAGAAGGTTGCTGAACTAAAGACCCGCTTCCCAAGGCGGTCCATCGCTCGAGACTCCTTGCTCGGCGGGTGGACAGCGGAGCTCTCCTGAGCCAACTCCCTCTTAGTGGCCACCGCCACCAACATGGCATCCACGGGGGGTCCTCTGCTCCAGTGAGTTCTTTCTGCAGGGGGACTCAGGATTCTATCTGGGCGCTTGGGGACTGGCTGTACAGTGTCCGGCTCCTTCCAAGCCCTGGTGGAAATAAGGTCCACCAGGGGGTCGGGGGGAGGGGACACCCAAGAGGTAGATGGCCCTGCTTCGAACGCCTCTAGGAATACGGACTCATCG